>NW_009913301.1:69113-102332 GCF_000696875.1 Nestor notabilis
GGAAGCAATGGGAGTGTCACAGAGGAATATGTTCTCATATTTTCAGTATCACTTTTCTCCTTTTAATTTCCTCTCTATTTGTATGGGAGGAAGGGGAGAGTCCAGAAGCCAGTGTCTAAAACACTTACTAGATTATCTTCCTGTCATTCTCTGCTAATACAAGATGCTTCCCTGCATGGCATCAGCTAGCGTTTTGCCAAGTCATCAAAGTCCCAAACAGACAAACATTTTCCCCAGGAAGATTCATATCTCACTATTGCAAAGGCTTGTTTCATGCTTAGCCAAAACAGTTCTTTTAAAGGCCTTCCATGTAGATCTATCAAAAAGTAACACCCTAACTATTTTCCTTCCTTGGACGTTAACATCCTCCAGTTATACCCAGATTTTTGTGAGAAAGCAGTTTGTTCTGTGAACATTATGAGCAATTGTCACCTAATACAGTTAATCCAGGAACCCAGTACATTTCAGACCCAAAATTTCACAGTCCTTTAAGATAACTAAAAAAGCCCTAAAGAACAGAAATATGGAGGCAACCTTAGCTATTGTCTTTGTTATAAACTTCAGATAGAGTACTAAACAGCTTCACAGGAGTGAAGGATTATAAGAGCTTTTATTTGTGAAGACCTTTAATGATAAAAGGATTAAAAGTTTCTTACTGTGTACATATATGCTTGTGATGGTCAGATAGATGAACAGTGGACAAGAGCCTCTTGGGCTGAGAAGCCACTATCTGAACTTACAGTGCAATAGATGTTCATTACACAGGATAGGATTTCAGCAATATCCATTGTGAATTCTTTTTTTATATGTGTTCCAGTTTGATTATGTGACATTTATGAAGGCATGTATATTACATGTATAAGGCACACAAAAACAAATGTATAAGCATATATGGACATTTCCTACTGCTTGTTTTCCAAATCTATCTTTCCAAATATGAGCAACACTAAAATGGAGCTAATTTGGGAGTTTATGTAATTTAGTAATTTAGGCTGAAAAATATTCCAAGAATTCTATAATTACATTCAAACATTTCTTTTTACATTAGTAAATACGAATGTAAATTCAACACAAAACCTGACAAGACTTGGAAATACACAATTACAACATAAACAACGTATGTTTCTTAAACATAATCTTTTTTATATGACTAAAGGGAAGATTAAAATATTTTAAAATCAGTTTAGTTAAATTTAGTACTAACTCCATATAACTTCATCATTACCATAATGATAATAATAATCTAGTCCTTGAAGCATTGCTTGCCTGCTTGCTTTCTAGCAACTTTCTAGTAATCCTGACAAATATTTCACCCAAAAAAAAAACCAAAACAAGACAAAAAAGCTGTCCAGGTCTTTCTTTCAAAGTTCTGCTATTTTAATTTCTGTTAATACAATATTTAGAAGATAAGAGTCAGTTCTTCTTTGGAAGGGTCAATATTTCAGAAGTTAACATTTAGCAAGGCTGCTTCCTTTCTCTTCATCTACTATATGCCTGACAAATTCCTTAATACATTTCTCATTTTATTTTCAAATCAAAACAAACAAGTTTAATGTATCAATTCTTGTAAAATGACTGCATTTCTACTATTTTGTAATTTAGTATATGAGAGAAGAGTAAAAGCTCCTGGTTTACATCACTCCTGTACATCTGATGATAGAAAAAAAATGACTCATACATGGTACAACATAAGCAATCAGCCCACATGATCACTGTGAATACTGACTTGCAGGAACCAAGGAAGTATGGGGCTTTCCAGATCACTGATGGAAAGCGACTTCTTAGAGACAAGAACTATTACTTTTGTCAATTCACTTGCGTAATATCATAGACAGCCCTGGGACTGCAGACAGAAACACCCTAAGGATCGTGAGTTTCTGATGACTGACAAAAGCAGTGCAACATGCAGACAGAGTGTGGGTGAGTAGGGAAGGCGTAAATGCATTAGAAAAAGGATAGCACAGACTGCAGCCAGTGAGTTTAGGACTCGCTCAGTCCCCTGGCTGCAAGTCATTGGTGTATCAGAAACTATTACAGCAAGGTTTGTGCCCTCTTACAAATTCCCCATTATAACTTTCTTCCCCTTGGGACGGGCCTTATTGCTGTCAGGATGTATTTTTAACTGCATTTACTCGTGCAAGTTATACAGATATTCAGTGAAATACCATTTGAGGCCGGCAGGGTACCCTCTGAAGATCATAGAGCTGGCTGAAAATTTTATGGTGAAATAATTTCATGAGAAAATGACAATTCACCAAAATCAAAAGGTGTTGCACAAGGCTGTTGGCTTCACAGCCTTCTGGTAAGCACTGTGTCATGTTGACACTAGTGAGGTCATTGAGCACCTGTGGGCCTCATGATAGGACTGCCTCAGGGGCCTTAGGGCTTTCAGAGGTTGTCATGTGCAGCTTTCCAGACTTCTGTACCCTTTCCAATGGTGACAAAGCCCTGGGATCTTGATCTTTCCTGAAGGCCTGTCTTCTCCTTATGGCACAGGGAGCTTGGCAACCTTGAAAACCCAGACTCATGCCAAGGCTTCGAGGTCTGTCTCTCATGCTCATTGATCTTGGCTCCTACATTATGCCAGCGCTCCTAACCTCCTGGCTGTCTTATTGACTTTGCTTTTATAGCCAAGCCAAGAGCTGCAGTGTTTAGCTTTTCACTCCCACTTTCATTATGAGCTTGCTAGTTTTCCACATGTAGGCATCTTCATTTTTCATTTCAAATTTGAGCATTCTTGGTCAGCAGGTCTGCAGTGTTGAGGTGTCAGTTTAGCTTTATATTTAGATGCATCTCTGTAAAGCCATAAGCTTTTAAGGACAAAATCAACTCCTCTGCTCATCTAATTAAACCACTTCCTTCTGTGCTGGACGCTTTACTAGTAAAAAGATGCTTCTGACAGAAAATGTTATATCTATATGGTTTTTTGCTAATAAAGGTTGGATCAGATGAACCTTGAGGTCCATTCCAACCTAGTATTCAATGATTCTATACAGTCTTTTCTTTGTACCGGTATTTTAAGGGTGGGAATTTTTTTAGGTCATAATGTTGCTATGCCAGCTAATCTTGATAGGCACATGCCTTCTGCACACTGGCAAGACTTGAGTTAAGGATTACCTCTATATTCTATTTCAGTTTTGTCGAAAGAAAAGTCCTCAATATATGACAAGTGACACTTAACTGATCAAATGCTGGTTCTAGGCTTCACCAGCAAGAAGCTCAGGTGTCACTGCTGAATGGTCTCACACCTTTTTTTTCTGCCTGGCATGAAGCTAACTTGCATCTGTAGTGAAGACTGGGTCAGGGTAGCAGGGCAATAGCTGCTGTGTATGACAGGGAACACATGCTGTGGCAGGCAGTCATAACAGCAGTGTCGTATTCCCTAATCACACTAAATTCACCTGTGAATAGAGTACCACAGATATTTTCCACTTCCCCTGTTGGAGCCAAGGGAGCAGATTCTAAGAGAGAAATACATAATTACTCACTTTTTAAGATTAAACCACAAAAAAAAAAAATATTGTTTCTCGATTTAAAAGCAAACTGGAAAGAGTTCTGAAAACTTCAGGAACCTGCTCATCTCCAGTAGCCTCATCTAGCACAAGCCTCACATCTCTGCTGCAAGGTAGCTGTGGTAACTTATCATTACTAAGCATAACTACTGCAGATCACTAAACAAAACCAGTTAGCTTCATATTTCGTTTTTGAGTATTCTCTTTGAATGCTTAAAATGGCCTAGCCAGACAACCAAAGAGTAACAGAGCAGCAGAATCCAAATAACTCAAAGAGAAGACAAATGGAAACTTGCTAAAATTGATTGCAAGTGCTAGTTCTGCACCAGAACTAAAGTTTATTTACTTTAAAATCACATTTCCTTGTTTTATTATTATTATTTTTGTCTTCCCTTTGGCCCCAGTGAAGATCAACACAAAGAATGCAGAAACCTATGCAGGAGTGGACAGACTTTGTGTCGTGTCGTTTTTCACACAAAGGCACTCAGGGGCATTCAGGTCGCACCACTTTAAAACGGTAGCTACCAAGTTTCATGCAGAGTGGGGTGAAATATTTTATGTAAATTATATATTACACTAAACTGATTGCATTTTTCCTAATACTGTGCATGTAGAGCATACGCTGAAACATGATACTGAAATCTCTGCCTGCCTGCCACATTGTTTCATGCAACACTGTCATTGGTTGGAGGTTCTTGTAAAGGGATTTTAGTGTCCTGTTGAAGCTAAAGAGGAAAGATATGATAAGTTCACAGGAACTGTGTTACCATAAATAGGAAATGAGGAAAAATAATGCCAAGGTAATGCTAAGCACATCAAAACCTAATGCAAAATTAACTAGTGGGACAAGTTAAGGAATTTAGTAGCAGAGCAGTCAGTAAACTACTAGTTTTGAAAGAGCATAGTATTTTGGGGGTAACCACCAATAACAATTTTGCTTGATAGTTATAAAATGGCTATGTGTATTCAGATTTAAGATGTAAAAGATCCTCTAAGCTAGCTGAAATGACTTATTGAAAGTCAACATAAGTGCCATGCTATTGGTTATATGACAGAAATTTAATAGAGTCTGCTAGGCCAAGAGAATTATTGACTACTCTCACTGCTTCAGCATCCTTTCTTACAAAATACTCTGCCTAATACATAACAGGAAGACAGATACATGTGTCAGCATAGTATCTCACACTGGACTAGGAAATCACTGACATCAAAAAGATGGTTATTACAACTTGGTGAGTTGCTGAGGGTATATCAGAGTCAGATGTAAACAATGACGGCAATCTGCGGAGACAGTATTTGCAATATTGATCTATTTTGATCATGCTTGGACAGTATAAGGAGCCTTGCCATTTTTACTGCATAAGGAATGTGTCTCCTTATGCCCTCTGTTTTTGTTAGATCAGGGCTGTCTGAAACAAAGTTCTTTCAAGAAGGTGGGGAATTTTACGTGAGTTCAGATGAACTAATTACTGCATGTTCTGTCTTGGTGCTCTGCTGAAACATACTTTCCACACTTCATTCTGTCTAGCATGGATTAAATCCTGCCTTTAGGTTAGATAAGTGTTTTCTTCATCTTTTTCTCTCACTTACCACTGAGCAGCAACCACAGCCCTTCATCATGGTGCCAGTAGGAAGAATTTGGTGGTTTGTGCTGCAGTATCACAGCCACAGGAGGAGGCATACAGCTGTGTTTGCAGTGTGCTTGCTAGATGTGCAAGTTTTTCCTTGCTCACTAGGATGAAGAAGTAGGTTGGATGGAAATGCCCTGTAGCCTATGATCCAGGCTCTTAGCTGCAAGTTGGACCACACCAACTTCCAGAAGGGTGTGTGGGAAGGCAAGGCTGCAATCTTTTGTCTCCCAGCCCAGTACCACAAAGCCAGAGAGACCTTAAGTGTGATATTAAAATCAAAAGGACATGCTTTTTCCAAAATATGCAAGTAAATGTTGGCTAGCAGAGGATGTCACAGAGGAATTTAGAAAGGAACAAGAAAAAAAAACCAAATTAGCAACAAGAATTTCCAGAATCATTGTAATTATCAGACAAAAAAAGAGAGTATTACTTCTCAAGACATAAGAGTTAGTCAACCTCTGAATACCAGAAATGAGGATGATACTGGGGACAGGCACTTTCGTGTTGACCTGCCTTGGTTCCCTTCCCTTCTATGGCCTGTCTGCTGCTTGCTACCACTAATGCTAACAGTAGCGTGCACGTTGGAGAGGCTGGCCATGAAGCTAGTCTAGTCTGGTCCTTCTTATTTGCCTCAAAATATTCCTAAAACATTATTTCATATGTATGACAGACCACTGGTTGTCCTTTCCCTGATATTATTGTTCCAGCCAAGGTCTGGGCAAAGCACTAGTTGAACTTCCTCATCCAATAAGAACAAATACCCAGTCCTGACCAGGCAAGCTGCAGTTGTAGAAATAACTGAATTTGTGTTGGACAGACTATTAGAATATACATGAGCTTTCTATGCAATGCTAACAACCAAAAAAGTGTCAGAAGAAAACTATCAGAAGTCAAGGAATGCTACCTTGAGAACATCCCTCTGTCAAAGGAACACGTTGTGCCCATTCAGATAAATGTGGCATGTCACTTACGGCGTAGCAGGTACTCAGCTATCAAAATGACCTTGCTGTTAATATAAACCTGCTCTCTGCTGCATCTTTGATTTGTCTGTCTCCTGGTGCTGCTCACTGGCTGCAGGATGAGTGCTTCATTTCACATGCCATGCATCCAAAAAAGTATGCTGGGGATTAGGAGCAAGGAAGGAAAGTTTAGGCTTCCTATAACTCCCTGCTGTCTGTCTTGGAAATGCAAAGGGCCCAAACTCCCTGCTCTTAAGTCTGTAGCAATAAGGTGTCAAACAAAGAGGCAGTACATCCAAAAAATGAAGGAAGTATTGCATTAGGAGTTATGTTGTAAAGAAGACCTCAAAGACTAGCTCTTTTGGCAAGAGACCGACCCCCATATTAGTTCTGCAAAAACTTCAATGTGCCTTAGTGGGACAACTGTCCAGCCTAAAGAACTGTAACCCCATTGCCCCTCCAGAGGCTCTAAACCCGCCATCTTTTGCAGAGGAGCAAGATAGAGCCAAGTGCAGCTGGGTGGAGTAAAACCCTCCCAGCAATTGTATGTGTGTACTCAGATCCAAGGAATTGATGCCTGACCTGAAAGATTTTCACATGGAATCAAAATCCTCCTGCTTACAAAGAGGGAGGTCACATGTGACATTTCAGACATTTCAGTGGGTATGAGGAAAACAAGAAAACCTCAGGGACCTGCAAAGAATTCTGCAAAATGTGCTTTTGAAAACACATTTAATGGTCATTAATATATTATTATCTAGGAATAGCATAATGTATTACTTGTGAAATATCAGCACTGTTTTTGACAGCTATTAAAAACTTGGTATTGCATCATCTCTAGATGAGCATGTGCCAGATAAAATGAACTCTAAGGAAACTGTATGAAAGAGAAAATGAAGAACTTTAGTGGGAGACAAATCTTTTGGTTCTTTTGACAAAAGCCAGCCTGCAACTTTATTTGAATTCACTGGAACTACTACTATACTTAGTCTTAAGCACACAGTTACACGCTTGACAGGAGTGAAGATTTTGTTACTGGTATCTCTTACCATTAGAACAAGAAAAGAATGGTTAATACTCTCTACTGAGCTCCGGAGTCTAACAGAGGACATGACTGAATGAGTTGTGTGATTAGCTACAGAAAGACCACCCATATTCAGAGCTATTGATCAGATCATGGCAGCAGATGCCAGAACATATATGCAGCTCCTTTGCAAGGCAACGGTACGCTTCAAAAAATCACAGCTACATGCTGCGAGGCATCTAAAATCATTTTGTATTGCGAGGTAGCTCTGCGTACACTGAAGACAAAGAAAGACAAAAAAGCTGTTTAGTGGTATGAGCCAAAGGCAAAGCTTTTCCATGGCAAGCAGGCAGATGTAGAAAACATCGCTTGAAACCTTCTGACTCTATTCCTCCTGCAGTGTGAGCTTTAAACGCAGCAAGCACAGGCAGGGGAAGGGTTACTGCTTTCCCAGCTGTTCACACAAAAGGGCACACTGCACCTGTTCCCAGTGAATGAAAGTTTGCTTTGTGTAAAAGCAGTTCATCATCCCAGAGTTGGCGTCGGGGTGGTGGAGCAGGGCAGAGCCCAGGCGCGTTCTGGCTGGAACCAGCGCTACCAAGGAAGAGGGATGCTGAAGGGCAGGCTAGTTGCAATCAAGCTTCGTTAGCTTTAACATGTAAACATGCTCCCACTTGAAGGCTGATGTCACAGTAAATGCAAACAGCAGGGATGGTCAGCTAAGCGTAAGTAAGAGAACACGCATTTTTATTTTAGTCCCAGCTCTATTTAGTTCACTGTATTTGCTTAAGGCTGGCTTACTTTTCATATCTACAAGTGAGTTATTATTCAGAAAAACCTGCACTATAATGCTCCTGTATAATTATAAAACGACGTACTCCATGCTTCCTTTGACGTTCTCTTAGATAGACATCTCCTAAATTGTGATATGCTCAGACATTGTCATTAGGTTTGTGCCAGGCCCTCAGCTGGGGTAAATAAGTTTAGGTCTGTGGGATCTCAGGGGAGTCACAGTTCACACCAGTGCAGAGCTGTCTTGGGAAAGTCAGTTCTCAGGTGATACAGTCATGGCAAAGGCACAGACTATTGTCAGAGCTGAGAGAACACAAGGGGCTAGGCAAGTATTTCTGTATTAAAATATAAAAAGAGAATTAAACCCAAAATCCTGTAACTAAAATAACAGCTTCCCCTTTTCTCATGTCAGCTGGTGACCCAGCAGTTTAAATGCTTCTCCTCCTCAGCACAGGGGTCACAAACAGGGCTGTCCGTCTGGGCCAGCACAGCAGCAGCAGGACAGACCCAGATTCCCTCTACATCTTCACCCTTCTGACCTTCAGAATATATCACCTCCCACCCCCACTTTAATCCTGGGGTCTTTATTTTAGAGCTTATAATAAATCAATAGACAGTAAAAGAAAATCCCTGTGGGAGCAGCAATTGTGGCCCTATTTCAAAAGCTTAAATTCCCCACCTGCCACTTGACCAGCAAAAGGCTTGGATTCCCCACTCCAGTCCAGATTATGTAAAACTATTCAAATCCTGAGTGACAGTATTTATGAAGACAGCTGTTGGGCTCTCCAACTGGGGGAGGTAGGGGCAAATTCTGTGGAGTCCAGTAAGAGCTGTCCTGCTATTCACCCTCCCAGAGACCCTTACAATGCTTTTTTTTTTTGGTCCAGGTGGAGGGAAATGAATAATCAGTCAGAGAAATGAAAAATTCCCTAACAGAAAGTTCTCAGAAATGCTCTTTAAAAACAGACACTGATTCAGAGACTGTTCTCCTCATGCTCACTTCTCCCCCACCCCTTTTTGTCCCCACCATTTTTGGGTTGCGATATTCATCACAGACAGTGGCAGAAGGTTGTGGGGTGAGATGCCTTGTGAACTGGTCATTTGTCAACAGCGTTCAGCTTGGTACATTTCTGGGAAGAAGATTACACTAGAAAGATGCTATCATGTTTTCAGTCAAAAGTTTAATCGCTCCCGTTCATCTCACTGAAGTTTTGCCATTGCCAAGTATTGCCATTCTTGGTGGTATTTCAAATTACTGTTTACCAGCAGGGGGTTGAAATTCAGTAAAACAAAGTGGTTTCCCATGGCATTGGTTACCATGCATGAGGAGAAGGCTAGAACAAGAATCCCAGCCACTCACCATTACAGTCAATTGTGAAAGCCCTGTTGACTTGCCTGTGTTCATTGGGTTCTGAATGTCCATGCCATTAATTACAGGAGTAATTGGAGAAGCCTGTCTGTTTACACCTCTTTTTTTTTTTTTTTTTCCCCAAATACTGGGCTTCCCCAGGACTCATTAAGGAATGCGTTTTTTTTACTGGGAGGAAGATCAGACCAATGAAGTTTTACTGAATGTGCAATGTTCATTTGACCTACATCACATCTGAGATCGGCTCTAACAATATGATGTATCAGCATTTGATAAAACCTCCGAGACACACAACAAAAACATACACATAACACACCTATTGCACTATGACCGTATTTTTTTCAACCTTATCTTTAATTCTGAGCTTATTCCTTATCTTTGTTGCATTTGTACAGTTACATTTTTCATGTACAGACCCTGGCCTTTAATTTGTTTGGTTTGGCAACACAGAGATGCCATAAAACTGTACCACGAGGAATGCTGAAGATTCCCTTGCATAGAGGCCTTCCTGCTGTGCACAGGTCAAACTCAGACCTCTACTCTTTCTGGTACCTTCCAGGCTGCTGAGCAGTGCACGGCATGGCCACAGCCCTTGCACTCCCATTGCTCCTAAACCAGGATTGGGTTTGTCTCATGCAACATCAGTCACTAAAAAGGTAGGTGGTTCACCCACCTTTCTGAGAGAGGTTGGATGAATTGCCTGCTGGGCTGCCCTCTGTTCACAGGCTACAGAAGGCTAGCTGAGCCCAAATGACTTTTATATGGCTAAGAGTAGGTAAAGCCAGGCTAGACATATGGGGTCATTACACCCAGAAAGTTCACCCCAGGATTTCAATCTGCCACAGAACTGAAAGAAATGGAGAATTAGGGGTTTTTAGTGTTATTCATTCTGTTAGCATCCTAAATAAAAGCCAGTGCATTTGAAGTTGCAAATCTCCCAGTCAAAAAGATACACCGCTGAAACTTTCACAAATGAGAATGCAAAAAAATAAAAGCAATGGCAAACATGGATCCTGATGTAAAGAAAATTGTTGTGCAAAATTTTTCATTTGATGAACTAAAGTTATATGTTTAATTTTAAACACCTTGCCCTGGGCTCATGTTATTACCATTTCCTTAATAATGAATACTTGTTTCTGACTGGAAAGAAGTTTCAAATTATTGTCTATGGATTTTGAGACAGTGGATAGGGAAACAGATCATGTGTACCCCCTAAAACAAACTGGATGCTCCTGATCCAGAGAGAATGTTAACTTCCTTTGCAGGAGTGAGAAGTATTCAGTGCAAGTTAAGTTGAAATGAGAATGGAAGGCACACAATCCTTCACAGAAAAAGTTCTTATATATGCTTCTATGTTGAATTTATAGCTAATTATTTGACAATGTGAACAGCTCATAGATGCAGGTTTCAATCATAAATATTTATGTACATGGCCAAAAAAAAGCAGTTAGAAAATGTTTACCCTTCCTTGACTTGCCTTATTAAAACATACATATTCATTTATTTGTTTGCCTTTTTTTCCTGAGAAACATCACTGCAATATATTAAAAAGCTCCACAGCAGAGAAGGAGTCACAATCAGGTTCCAGCGCTGTGCCACTATTTGCCACCAAAGAATATATTCAAACAAGGCCAGGACAAGAAGGAGAAAAGTTAAAGTCTACTTTGAGAAAGGGAACTATGAAAGGGTGATTTCCTCGCTGGAGTTCAAAGTACCCAGGGTTTTTCTTTGCCTTGAAGAGGCTCAGCAGCAATTTCCCAGTGGTGCTGCCAATGGGCATGTTCTGGATAAACACTGCAGTTGTTCTTCCCACACACATTCGGGACATGGAGCCCCCCTTCCCTGACGTCAAGAGACTGTCCCAGGCACCTGCCACATCCTGGGATCGTGCTCAAACTGCTTGTTAACCCAGCAGATATGTTAAATGGAATGATCTTGGCAGTTTAAGGTCAGTCCCCAGAGATAACATTATCAGAAAAGCCATTTGTCTCCCCAGTGGGAGCAAACACAGGCATCTATCAGACTCCTTCTTTCCACAATTCTTGCCAGAATCCGATCAGGGAAAAAAAAATAAGCAGAATTTCAGCAGTCAGGGTGCTTGCTACTCTTATTTATTGACAGTGTTTGGTTTGATTTTGTGATATGTTTGGCTATCTGGCTTGTAGCACTAGCAAGGTAGCAACAGCTTTAACCAGAGGAGCCTCAGGAAAAAACGAAATCATATGTGTAATGTTTCCCTGAATGTAATAGCATTCAGATCTGGCTGTGCCAGCACAGCAATGCAGGCACCACTACCCAGAACATGAAGCTATACAGTTTTCATCTTTATCAATTCCTTCATTCTTCCCTTTTGAACTATTCCAGACTTCAACACACACCAAGTTCAGAGAGAGTTCAAGCTTGCTGCTTACACCAGGAGGGCTGAAATCTTTGGTTTCTGTTTCACAGGGATTGTCGCAGGTTCACAGAGCGGGTAAAAGGTGACACCTAGTATTTGTGCCAGCCTGGCACTCACTCCACACTGCTTAGCCTCCCAGCTCTGCGAGGAGCAGAGCTGGGATGGAAATCCATTTGCAGCTAGAAAGGCTTGGCACATCAAAGGGACGCTGTCAAAGCGGTAGGCCTGAAATGTTATCTGTCCTCTCTTGTCTGCATTTGTTTACAAAATCCACATTGTCTTTTTAATATAGAAGTGTTTTATATCCAGGCACAGCTTGGACTGAATACTTTTCTAGGTCAGTATCAATGTCAGAATCAGTAACAGCCCTAGTCCAGTGAGTATGCAAGGGAAAAACAAAACGAAATACACTCACACAAAAGGGGAAGAGGGTGAAGATATCTTAGGAACAACTTTGTTTAGACTTGCAGAGAATTATCAGAAATGACTATGAGAAAAAGCAGATTTTTGAAAGTTTGGGAAACTGTATGTCATGTACCTTCTCAAATGTAGGCTTCAGATTTCATAATTAAAAGCAGGTATAATATAGTCTTGTTTTATTGACTTACTTATGGTCTGTGATAAAAATGTATCTAATAACAGGCATCATCCATTATGCTACAGTGCATACTAAGGGGGGGGGGAGGGAGAAAGAAAAACTGCATTCCTACAGATGGAAATGTTTGTGATAAATGGAAACTGAGAGGATTATCACTGCACTGTGTGTTCCCAGTATTAAAAAGTGCAACACTTTTTTTGGTCTTCTTTTGAGTCCTACTGAGACATTTGCTTCAAAAAGAAACTGGTGGTAGCAAGAACAACAAAGTACTGCTGCTGTAGTAAGACGCTATTTCATTTGCTGCTTTAAAACATGTTGCACTGTTTAACATTACCCCTTTAGTTGTAACAGATTAGGTGGCTGATATTTATTGCACTGATGTAAGCAGGAGTGTGTCCCTTTCTGTTCTCTATACAGAGCAGGTTCCAGCACTGGGCATGCGGGCCATAGCAGAAGGCCTGTTCATGGGAGGGCAGGGGTGACTTTCACCCTGCGGAAGGCACAGCACTTGCTTCTGGACCTGCAGGTCCTCCCAGCTTGTCAGTGCGAAGGTTTTCCATTTGCCAGGTACACACAGTGCTACAGGTTAGATGCCAGCAGTTTGCCTAGAATTTTTGTTTTCTCTCATTGGCTCTGACCAGTTCAACATGGTCGTTTACTCCTTGTTGTGCTGTGGATAGCAAATGAAATCTGCTTTGACATTCCTTCATCCATGCCCTCCCTCCAAATCAAATGGGTCTTTTAAGTACATTTGGGTGGCAGGTTTGCAAAATTGTAGTCTCCCTAAGGCAGAGCCAGTGTTATCTGATTTTCCTTTACAGGACCCAGCGAATGAGGCCCTAAACTTCATTTTCAGCCTCTAGGCATTACAGTAATACCACTAATTTAATACAAATGACAATGAGAGGAAGGGACATGATATTCACAATACTAACTTCTTCCCATCCACAGATGCTTGGCAGGACTTCAGATCTGCATTTAGGGAGCTTGTAGGCTTTGCTGAAATGGCCATTCTTTGTACAAATATGCCTCCAAGCAGCAATAAAAAGAAACAGATGCAGATTAGCCCTAACAAATCACATACCCACTGTACTATACATGTGATGCATATGAATAGTCTTACTGGCTTTACATCTGTTTCAGAAGCACAGCCCTGCGGAAGGCATTGTCCTCTCTCACAGCATCAGGTCTCCCCAGAGTTTGAAGGCAAAGTGCACAGCACCAACATAGAAAATGGGGGACACCAGGGAAGAGCAAACTGGAGTAGAGCCACCTTCACTGTGCCTAACAAGCTGTTAGGATTTGAGACATCTTGTGAAAACTTGCTATCTCAGCTCATTCTGCTCCCCATGGGGAGATACAGGGGTTGAGCTGATTCATCCATCGCACAACCTACAGGTCCTGTTATAAGTCCCGGTGGTTGGAGCAGAGGGGGAGCCTGGATGACCTGCTTACACTGATCTTCCAATTTTTAGATGACTAACGTTGCGTGAAATAAATCTCACTGATGGCTGACTTAGCTATCCTGCCTACCACAGTGTCAAAAGTGAAGTGGGAGATGATTAAGTATATCCCCTGTTGTCTGAGGCAGCCAGACCTCAGTCACAGCGGAAAAGGTATTTGTGACTTGTAGGCAAGCAGACCACCTACAGTAGGTGCCTAACTTTAATATCATGTCTCTTTCCCTTCGCTGACTGCACAGAGACAGAGCCTGATAGCCCCAGCTAGGACAAGGATCAAAGCACTTACTGTTCTTTTGGTCTCAGACACTATCACAGGTGTGACAACATAGTCATCCACCCAGATGAGTGACCCAGAATCTCCAAGAGTTCTCATAGGAGTTATAGATTACAATGGGACTACGCATTTTGAAGAAGGGATTCAGAAGTGCAGAGAGGCCAAGCCAAAGGGACTGAGGGACTGACAAAAGAGTCCATAAATCTATTTTCACCCCAAATGGATCAAATGTGATAGCAAAATTCTGCAAATAAAGCCTTTCATAAAATGGAGAAAAAAAAAACAAAAAACAAAACCAAAGTAAACTGTGGCAGATGGAGTGAGTGTTTCTTTTTTCTGTATACCTGTGGCTTTCTGTAGGAAGTCCCAGAACCTCTTTACTTCTTCCTGTTTTTGATCTGCCCTCTTGTGTCTTGTGATCAGGTGTTTTTGACTTGTATGAATTCACACCACTGCTTGTCTGCATCCTATTGGCATGTACAGAGACTGAGAGTCAATGACCTTCCACGCTACCTCCACTGCTCCTCTCAAAGGATCTGTTATGTGGCTCACTGGAAGAAAACAAGTCTGGTTCTGTTCGAGTCAGCATGACTCTTACAGTATAAACACCAAAAAAACCCTCTCCATGTAGCTAGGTTCATTATGCATTAGTCAGGAAAGGTCAAGGCAAAATTGGAGTCAGGATAAAATTGGTCAGTGTTTGGAATCAGTCCCACTTGAGCTTGATTTCCTGTTTCTGAAAAAATCCCACACCAAACCACACTGCCTCCCATTATCTGAATATGAAATTTAGTGAATGTTGCTATACATGCCACACAAACACATCTTAGATAAAGTAATTCCTTGAGTGCCTTAAGAAACTATCAGCATGAGTAAGGAGGCTCTGCAGCTACCAAGAATGAGATGAAATGTGAAGGCTAGAGTTTGTATTTTTTCCATCTCTATCTGTATTATAAGGTTGATTATTCAGAGAATTGCCTCTAAAATTAGTGGCAATCCCTTCTAGAAAGGCCAACAGAAGAAACCAAAGTGGCAGCTTCCCAGTTAGTACCCAGTCCCACTCTTGTGGATTCAGAAGTAATTGAAACAGCCTGAATTTCAAACTGGGAAAAGACAGACAAAGCTGGCTTGAGGTTTTGTTATTTCGCTAATTAGGCTAGAAAAATGAAAGTGCAGTGTACCTACTTGATTTGAATGAAAATAATTAAAATATCAGTCTGCAGAAAGACTAATTAGATGCATTATTGATTAAATAGCAGAAGAAAATGACAGTTTGTTAGCTGTCTGTTTTTAATGGGATATCTGTCAAAGTTAGAAATTCTGTCTCCCCCCCTTCCCTTCAGCCCCATCCTTCCATCTGTCATCAAATCCTTATGGAAGAACCAAAAAACAACATGAGACAGACAATGAAATAACCTCCAAGATTTATGGATTTGAGGGTCCAGAAGGCACAAGAAAGCACTTCATATTAGTATTCCAGTATTGTAGATGCCTAATAGATAGCCCGTAGTATCCCAGAGAAGAAATCTTGATTTTCTTGCTCTGTGTTATTCCAACCTCAGTACTTTCCGTTAGCTAATCCTAACTGCTGTTACGGTACTTTCCATTCCTGATCCTAATTATCAAAAGCATAGTGTTTTCTGCAAGAATAGAGAGAAGGAGGTTTAGGGTTTGGGGTTTCTGTTTTGGGTGGTAGATTTTTTTTCCTTCCCACAGCAACTCAATGTCCTCTCCTTTCTGCTAGACTATTTCTGGAGTGGAAAAAATAATCTCTGCTCACAATACATAGATATGACATTCTCAATTTTCTTCTGCATATAAATTCTTCAGTACACATTAAAATGGATATTTCTGCAATGTTAACCTGCTTTTCTCTGGCTGAAAAGATGGGTCATCATGGCTCACATCTTTCCAGTGATGGTAAAGGTATGAAATCTTTCAGAAATGCAATGCATTATAGGTTCCATGAATCAACCACAGACCTCTTTATCAACGCTTCATAAGAAGTGCTGTGTTCCTCTTCACAGGGATACATATAATGCAGGAAGCAAGAATACTTAAAACCAAGTCATTTTATTCACAGCCATGCAACCTTTCATCTTCAACTTCCCAAACTTCCCACCACCATCCTTTGGTTACCTATCTCCAGATACCCAGACAATGACTCCAGCTCTATTTCCCTCAACAACTCTTAATGTATATCAGTACAACTAGTAACTTCTCCCACTCTCTACCATACATTTTCTACTCCTTGTTACCAGCCTCCTACAGGTGTCCATCTTGTTTTCTCACCAGCTGGTACAGTTCAGTCACTGCACAGAGCCTTGCAGTACCCAACAGGGAAGACACAGTTTGTACACTAGCACGTTACTGCACATGAGTGTATCACTGCCAACGAATGAGCTGTTACTGTAGATCAACTGGGAAGATGTAACTTGGTGGGAAGAGAGCTAAAAAGTCCAGAAGCCAAGGTCCCTGTCCCAGGAGGAAAAATTTTGCCTGTCCAGACTGATCTCATCCCAGGTCTTTCCTGCCAGCCTGAGCTGTTCTGTCTCTCCATGACAGCCCATGGTCCTCTCACAGCCTGGCTTAGCCCCAGGAATCATAGAATGATAGAATGGTTTGGGTTGGAAGGTACTTTTAAAGGTCATTTAATCCATTCTTGCTGCAAGAATCAGGGACATCTTCAACTAGATCAGGTTGCTCAGAGCCCCATCCAACCTGACCTTGAATGTTTCCAGGGATGGGACATCTGCCACCAATATGGGTAACCTGTTCCAGTGTCTCGCTGCCCTCATTATACAAAATATGTTCTTTATATCTAGCCTGAATCTACCCTCTTTTAGTTTAAAACCATTATCCCTAGTGTCCTATCCCTGCAGGCCTTATTAAAAACAGCAAGAGGGGAATGACAGTCAGCATAGCAATGGCCATGAGAGACAGAGGGGGAAACACGTCTGAAAAGTCTCCCTGTTGCGTTGCTCAACCTTAATATCTGAAATACTGAGTCATAGATTAAAAGATAGAACAAGCTCTGGGAGTTCCTGGTGGAACAGCTGCCTCAGCTCCTGTATCCCACTCACTTACAACATTGAGCACAGACTGATTGCACTTAGCAAAGGATAAAGAGATCATGCAAAGGAAAAGCAGCAAGCAGAGTGAGGCCAGCAGAAGTCTTACAACTGCTTTATTTGCTCTGGGCATTGTATATACAATGACAAAGGTTATGTTGGTCTTAAGCTGAAAAAATAAGAATGTGAGTGACAGCAGCTAGACAACCAACAGTGATGATCCACTCCTCCTCAGTACGGACAATACTTCCCAGCTGTGTGTTGAGACCTCATGAAACTAGTTCTTATCTCTGTGTTGACTGCCCTGAGGTGTGAGAACAAGGAAGCAAACAATGTTCATCATAGCCTTTTACTATTGACCTGGAATCAGTTTGCCAGCCACCAATTATAAGCCAATCACCTTACACAGAGTAATATATAGTCAGATGCTTCTCATTTCCCACCTGCTGGAAGACCTGTCTTATTGCTGGAAGATGTGACACAACATTAGGAGTGACATGGCCAAGCTAAGCAACAGGGATGCACTTCAGCCAGGGCAGCAGCACGCACACCAACCTAGAGAAGTCTGAAAAGCTGCTCTAGAGCTTGCAAATAATACTTCAGAACAACACTGCTGCTTGAACATGTATGTTTTTAGTTTAAAAATACTAGAGTGAACTAAATAAATAGACTCCACAGAGAATGCAGCAGAAGGTATAGGAATGTATGCATCCACCCTTCAGGCAAGGGCACATTTGTCTTCAGGCTAACTCTGAAGGTTTGGACACAACTGTTATTTCTTGCATCATCACCATGAAATAGCAAGGAGACCCAAGAAGGACACAGCCAAGAGAAGGGAAAGGGAAATGGCATGTAATGATACAATGATTCAAAATCTGCGCAGAGTCTAGCAACCAGAGCTTGAAATGAATCACAAAACAAAGATAAGACTTTGAAGTAGTGAATGTAATCTGAAAAGGTAGTAGATTGCTAAGATGCAGCAGTATGATGCAGATAGAATGAATGTCAAAGGACAGCTTGGCACCATGTACAGCATGGAACATGGGTAATTTCTGTTTTCTTGGTCTGCTTCCTCACAAATAAACTCCAGAAACTTATGCTAAGGCAAACAGCTCCAACTCCAGAAGTATAATTTCTTCACCTCTACATGAAAGTTCATCACTCAGTAAGTAAGAAAAATCAGAATGAAAACCCAACCACAAAACCCTTTCAGCAATAGAATGCTACTTATGAGAAGAGCTATACCATTTTGAGAAATTAGGAATAAGTAGGACAAAACAAATCTTTCTACATATTTTAGAAACGTATCTTAGAGCACTCTAACAAAAACTCTTATACACATGCCAATATCATGGCTTTTAATAACGAAAAGAAAAGCTAATTCGACTAATTTCTTACAGTGCAAAATAGACAACTTGCCAGCCATTTGTTATCAGGATCTTAACTTCTATTGCCTTTTCTAATGTAAGCTGCTGAGCTATTTAGACAATCTACCTCAGAATCTTCAAGGAGTTTAGTTCACGAACTTACATATAATTGTCCTACTAATTTAACATCTGACTTCAAAACACAACCTAAAATCATTAACACTTCACTTCCTCTTTTTATTCTTTTTCTAAAGCAATGCATACAAATACATACATACAGACAGTTCTGTGTGTAGCTGCCCGAGAACCATATTTAAAATCTTTCATCCTGTGTTCACCTTAGCGTATCATTGTAACTTTGGCTGTATGCACATTTTGACAACAAAAGATGCAGTATTGCAAAGTATTCCTAATACTATTTTCCTACATATAGCTATAAAGTCTAGTGGACAAATAAGACTGTCAAGTAATATCACCTTTTAAACGATACTGTGAAACATAAATCTGTGTGCTTTAAAACATGCACAATCTTATTTAAAATATTTAAAATATTTAAAATATTATTTTAGAGATTCTCTGTCTTGTCCCTAACATTTTTGGTGCAGAAAGACATACACACCATTCTGCTTTCAAACACTTCTGAGAAATGCCATACCCAGAAATTTTACAAGCATAATAAAATAAACTAAAGTCGAAGTACTGTATCTAAGTTCATTTAAGGTGGGTAGGTAAACTGCATTTGGTTAGGTGCAAGGATGGCAAATCTCTTGTTTATGATGCAAAGTACTAGACTGATTCATGCAGCACAAATAAAAACTGCAAGTTCAGCAAAGTTCTTCTTCAGCAAAGAAGAAGGAACATGATAAATGAAGAAAGTACCCCAGCCATACATAAGGGAGTCTGTGCTCAATCCCCTGCCATTCTCATGTGCACAGACAGTGTTTGCAGTTTCAGACATATTCAGTAGTAAACTACCTATTCTGTATATCAGTGACACAAGGCAGCTGAGAACTGGGCTTAACTAATGAGTCTGGTCTCCATTAAAATGTGTTATTTCAAACGTAATGAGATAGGGCTCCGAAAGTACAGTGTGACATTTAGACCTCCAGTGTTTAAACCTGCAGATGTCAGCTAATCCTCTAAGCAATGGTGCATCGTTCAGTCAAGGCAGGTGCTCATTTCTGTTGCTCACACATGTCCTAAGACATCCAAGACATCCCACACCAGCTGGTAAATGTAGAGCCTGTAGGAGATCCATCTCTTTCTGAAGCCTTAGCAGGTTATCCCAGGGCACCTCCAATGTACCAGATGCTTGTGTGTGCCAACAACTTGAACAAGTCTGTAGACAGTAGAGCCAGTAAAGCTAAAGAGCTTCTCAAGACACAAAGCAGGGGAGCTCAGTTCAGCTCTGTGAGACCTGTGTCTTTCTAGATCAGCAGCTGAAGGCTGGGTGGGGGGCGAGATTCCATAGTACATCTCCGAAAACTCCAAAACTATGCTTAAGCATCCAAATTGAGCTTTAAGTCTATCTTAGGTTGGGAAGAATCACTTTCTAGGCTCTTCTGGGTGCACTGAGCCAGCTTCTATTGACTATAGAGGGAACCTATATACCTGCCATGCATGTAGACACTTTTCTGTAGAAAGCAAATTTAGGTTTGATCCTGAGTTGAAACCAATCCTTTAAAACTGGAAAGGAAGAGACACAGCAATCAAACTCTTTCATTGTGAGCAACTCACTATTGTTAATACCTGAGAAAACAGAGTCAATGAATAGATCACCCAGAGATTTAATTTGAGAGAGAAAGCAAATTTTAGTGTAAAGTATGAAGCTGGAACCAATGTACCTCAGGATTTTGAATTAGATATGTCTGGAGTAGAGTTACATGCTTGAAGAGTAGAACATTTCTTTGTATCTGCTGTTGGAGAGGATTTGAACTTATACTTTTCACTATGGGGATACTGTCCTAAGAATCAAGCCATCGTGTGCTGTTCTTCCTCTTTCCTCCCAGAGTCTCTGCTATTTCTGTGGATGTGTTAAATGTTTAGTGATCCTAAGAGTAAGAGAAGGATTACATTTAACAGTGCTTGGAGCACTCAGTTAATAAATGAAAGACCTCTGCTCCAGTTCCTGTGCTGTATCAAGTGGAAAACAGCTTTGAACTTCACTCAGTAGATAGAGAGCAGAAACTTTGGTTTAGTTTGATTTTTTTTTTATAATGTATATCAGATTTATAGGTAACACAAATCAGTTTGATTGAAACTGCAGAGAACACATGATAAATGTCGCCTTTTCATCTTCACTTGACCTGCTGTTTTTTCAAATGCGTTTGGCTTAGCTCTGTTACGATGAAAAAGCAGTGGAAGCAAAATAAGGAGAAAATTCAAACAAAATTCTCTACAGGCTGCTGACAGCTATGTAGTCAACAGGGAGTAGTATATGTTAGTGAGGTCTCCCATATAAAGGCCTAATTCACACATGAAGTATAAAACATATTTTTAAAAGTTCCTTTTACGGCAGCAAAAAGGCAGTCTCATGGGGCTGGGACAAAATATTTCTGAGAAAAACACTAAGAGTAGAAGCATCCACTTTCCAGGATACCCACAAGCTGTATTTATGATTGGTCTGGCAACTAGGTATCTTTTAATGATAAGATCCTACTCAAATTAATGGGAATGTTTATCTGCTCAACATAATGATACAATACCTAGAAAATGCAGTGAGCTCTTTTTATATATATAGATATAGATATACATATATACACAATGCAGCAGAACCATACTAAGTAATTTGTAAAGTGAATGAAAAGGGACCTGGCTTTTGTATATGCAAGACCAGTATCTTAATTTAAGACATCATTCATTAAATTATATGTTGCCCACAAACATGAGTTATTCTCACACAAGTGAGAGCCTTCCACCAGAAAACTGTCCTTAAAATTTCTATATTCAGCAGATGCTGAGAGTAGTACATTTGTCCTTCAGAAGGAACTATTGAAAACTATCGACAAGCTATTGAAAAGCTTCAGAAGCAACTATTGGAAAGCACTGCAAAAGGAATGTTTTCAGTATCACCAAAACCTGACTTAGTTCTTGTCTTTGTTCTATTGGCTGAACAAAGAATATTCAGCACAGACACGCAATGTGTACAGAATGAGAATAAAGATGCAGACCAAGCGCTGTGTGGAAATCGCTGTTACAGGTCTCAAAAGAATAGGTCCCAAAGTTACAGTAATATTGACAAAGATGCACTCTATTATATTTGTAGTATTTTCATCATTTACTTTGTCAGATACTGAAAGGAAATAAAAAAGAAAATACTGTGTAGCTTGCAGAATACTTGATGGCAGATAGGAATTTTGTATTTTTGGTTGGATGATGGGTGGATCTTTAGAAAAAGGTATGACTTCTATGGTTCCCAAAATTAATACAAAACATTTGCTTAAATGCAGGACTCTATGCTACAAAACTTCTGGGCTCTATCAATGAGTCCTATTAGGAGTTAGGAGTAACTTTCCTGGACCCTATTGGATTGTTCTTGGATTTTATTAGTTTCTGACGAACAGTTACATATTGATGAATGATGCATTGAAGATGTCAAATGTCATTGCATAGCATTCTTGCAAATGAGATTGCTCATTACCCTGGCTTGTTGATTGACTTGCAGCACAGTTTGTAAGGGCTTTGTTCCCAGTTTTACTCTTTTACAGTACAAGTGATTTTTGTAGTTGGAATCCTCTTTCTTTATTTGAACTTAATAGTGACAACATTTGCTGCGATGATCTACAGAGTTGTGCAAAGTTTAGGATACTGTTGACACTTCCGGCTTTTCAGCCAAGAGTCCAGATGAAGCTGTTTTTACTGTGGAAGAGGAAGGAAAATAAAGAAACCCAGCCTTTGAAATAAAAAATAAACATTCAACATTTCAAGGTCAAACGCATATGTGGGAAACCAGTGAAGGTTCTGCTTTTCATGCCTGTTGGACTCTTTTATGAAATTACTGCTTTGCATTTGCCCTCTCCTTTTGCTGTCTTCCCCTTGATGTTTTAGCTGAAAGCAGGAAGTAGAGCAGTGGGTGAAAGCTCACACACAGAGGGAAAAAAAAGTTAAAAGATTTTCCATGGTCACAGGGGGTTGGGGTTTACACAGAGGACAGAGACTGTTTAGTTTAAAATGTGGTGAATCCAAAACCGGTTGTGCCCACCTCTAGGCGTAACCAAAACAGAGTAGGCACATTAAGTTCAGTTCCACTGAAAACACAGACCAAGCACAAAATGGAAAAGAGCAACACAGGATGGTGACGGCTTTAAGTGATGCGGAGAGAAAATTCCACAGGAAAGTCTTAGTGTGAACATAAGCCAGCTGTGTTATTTAATGATGGGAGGCAGGTCCTCTGTGTGCTCAACTTTTTATAAGTTTTCTTGTAACAGCCAAGCATTCCATTCAGGTAATAATCACAGTTTGCAGAGCCACTTATGGGGCTGCAGATTTTCAGTGAAAAGCCATTGAAACAATCCAGTTCTCACTTTGCAATAAGCACAGCTGTGCTTTGTGTCTTGTTTGCTTGCACTGTATGTCTCAGTTAGAATTTCATATTCTTTTAATTTTGATAGATTCTAATTAATCACGAAACTTAAGAAATATGGCTGGAACTGAGATTCAACTCATTTTGATGCCTCAAATCCCCTTGATGCTCAACAGGCCTACAGAAACTCCTACAAGTCATCTTCTGAGTAAAATTACTGTCCAGCACCCTGCAGATACTGTCCAGACTCCATCCTCCTCTCTCTTCCATTTACAACACTTGGCATGTACAAACACCAGAAAGCAGACAAATCCCTCAGCTAGGATTGCCTTTTCCAAAGAGAAATCACTGGCTCTGATGGCATTGCCTTCAGTTTCCCTACCACCTTCCCTCTGCTGCCTTATAAAGAGGAAATTCAGCTCCAGGCTGATAAAACATACGAGAACATCAAGAAACCTCATAATTTGGGGTTGTCAGGCCTTCAGTTGCAGTGAATTAGTGTACTCACTTGTCACACACATTCAGCCATGATCTCTCTGCTCAACTGCCATAAACCTGGGGTGCTACAGCTCACTTCGTGGTGTTTAGGTGGACAGAAAAGGTATGACCTCTCCTAGTTTAAGCTCACCTATGAAAATGGCACTGTATGTTTCCACATCAGGTGGATACCATGGTAATCATAGCCTGTGCAGGGAAATAACAAACCCACTGTGTGGCTGCAAACCTGCTTACTGTTACCACCTCTTGTTTTCGGGTGCTTGTGTCTATGACAAACAGCTGCCCACGGGGTTGAGTTTTTCCAGACAAAGTCATTGTTCAAAAGGTGAGCAGTTATTTTCAAAACTAGACACAAAAGCGTTGCAGAACTATTATCTGAGAGCTGAGAGCAGTTGTAAATACTCCTTTCTCACAATAAAAAATTATCTGGTCTCCTTTTGACTAATTCTATAGCTGAGCTGGCTGATGTTTGGCACTTGGTATGTTTAGCTTACACATACTGAAGCCCCTAAACTGTATCTCCAGAAGGCTAAGGTACACTTTGAAAAGAAATATTTATGGACTGTATGCTGGCAACAGCAAGAATATAGATACCAAGAGAAGAGCTCTGATAAAGCAGCAGGTATGGTACTCTGATAAGTATGCTCCTGGTGTAGTGTATTGGGTCTGGCTGAGCTGGAGTTAATTTTCCCCACAGCAGCCCTCATAGCGCTGTGCTTTGTACTGGTAGCTAGAAAGGTGTTGATAACACACCAGTGCCTTGGCTACTGCTGAGCAGTGCTCACATGACATCAACTTTGTCCCTCCAACATTCCCCCTCACCAGCAGCCAGGGAGAGGGGCAAGTTCTTGGGAGGGGACACAGCCAGGACAGCTGACCCCAGCTGACCAAAGGGATATTCCATACCACACGACATCTGCTCAGCACTGAGAGCTAAGAGAAAGGAGAAACGGGGGAGTGTTTGTTATGATGTTTGTCTTCTGGAGCAACAACTACACATACTGAAGCCCTGCTTCCCAGGAAGTGGCTGGACATTGCCTGCTGATGGGAGGTAGAGAATAAATATGTTTTCCTTTGCTGCCTTTGGTTTTGCTTTATTAAATGGCCTTTATTTATTAAATGGACACATTTTTTTTCAATCTTCTTTTCTCCCCCTCCATCCTGCTGAGGAGGGGAATAACAGAGCAGCTTAGTGGGCACCTAGCATCTAGTCAATATCAACACAGCACATGTAGCTGTCCAGTCCATACTGAGACATGAACCAGTGAGCATTTGTCAGTGCCTGACAACATCAAAGTCCAAGTCTGTGCATGTATTGGATTGAGACTGCAGCAAAACTGGTAGAAATGAATATGCATCTCCAGCTTCAATGCTGATCAAAGCCTGCAGAATCCTTTTAATTTCTTATATCTGTGATACTACATATGCCATGATCCTCATATGAGTCCTCAGGCACAAGTGGACATGCAGTAAGGCTCACACAGCTGGTATAAGTTAAAAGGTCAGTCTGTGAACTGCAGAGGTTAAGGAAGAGGCACCTCTCAGCTGGAGCACCCCCTGCCACAGAGATGGTA
The DNA here is from genome assembly GCF_000696875.1 of Nestor notabilis. NCBI lineage: Eukaryota > Metazoa > Chordata > Aves > Psittaciformes > Psittacidae > Nestor > Nestor notabilis. The sequence continues at coordinate 94,166 of NW_009913301.1, forward strand.
ACCCCCAACCAGATAGTGGGCAAGCACTCCTGAGGATGGAGACACTCTTTAATCATCCCAGCAGGGTTTGCAGTGGTTGTTTCAAGGTACACCCACACATACAGTACACAATATTTCTCCAATAATTTTTAAATAAAATGTCAAAATACCTTTGACAACACAGTCGTGGGGGTGAAAAAAAACCCAAACAGAAAACAGGGCCCTGAAGAGCTCTCAGTAGCTGGGAGTCACATGGAAGGTGGCCCACGTTTGAGAGGAAGAGTTCAACCAGCATTCATGAAGAATTCTCTGTGCCTGTGGCATTATAACCTGACACATGAAACCTGCATTTTACTCTTTAATATTATGTAATCAACTTTCCACTCTAAAAGTTACAGGATGTTCAGTGTGCATGCCAGTGAAGAAGCATAACTATTAATGCATGTAGGTTGAAGTGCATGCATGCTGGAAAAACTGAAGCATTGCTTAGGATCTGACAAGTTTAGGGAACTTTAACTGACCTAATTAGGTACAATACCACCCCCATTTCCCTCTCCTTTTTTATTTCTTTCCCAAGGAGACATCACCTCAGGGAAAGTTCTCTGATTAATAAGTTCTCCCAACTTCAGAGATACAGAGATTGCATTTCCAGCTGAAAGCCTGAGTTACTAGGGAGGCTGGAACTGAAACTTGTTTCAGCCTGTAAATCACAGGACTATGTGCCATGGGCCAAGCTGTGTTTTGATTTGTTACAGCGTAAAGAGATTCCTATCAGAGCACCCCATATAAACATCCAAAAAAGATCATGTTTCTAAGCCCACAGCAAGGAGCAGATGTGATTTTCCATGATTCATTTATGAGTTAAAAAAGTCAAGAGAAGTGTTACAAAATGTTCAGTTCAGTTCAGCTTAAAAATAGCTACTAGCTATACATTAAGCAACCCTCTAAATACATGATAACTTCTGGGAATGTCAACCAAAGAGTGTACAGACTGGTTGGTAAATTGCCTCTGTGTCAAAAATAACGAGTGTGTTTGTTGAGCAAGGTCATTACTGTAGGTCAAAATTTGTGGTCGGCAGCAACATCTGGATGTTGCTGAGTCTGCAATTTCATGGCAATACAAATATCAACAGACTGGCCAAGCAGCGCAGTCAGTTTTTGTAACTGAGCACTGCAGGATATGTTCAAGACTGATTATTAGAAACTTCATCAACAGCCGAGTTAGGATTTCCCCATTATAGCCTTTTGAAGTGCAAATGTGAACAAAATTACAGCACATTGCAAACCCAATACGTTTTATCCAGAGCTTTGCATATGATTTTGATTTAAAAATGCACAAGTCTGAACACGTTCTTTGGAATGTTTGTTTGTTTTTTCCAGCTGTAGATACACTCAGATCCAAGTACATCAAAAGATAAAGTAGCTTCGCTAAAGTTTCTCCAGGGAAAAGACCTAGTAATTCCAACTATTGAAACTGGTAATTAACATGAGATGAGGTGTATTTGGCAGCAGCAAAGTATATTTCTGGCCTTCTGTCCTATCATGTATCTCATAGTTGTTACTGAACTTTATTATTACAACAATCTTACGAAGAGTAGCCTTATTTTGCTAGCACAGTATGTATTTTATCTGTATAGGAACTATAAAAAGATCTCAAAAATGAGTTTTGGGGCTGGTGAAAGAAATCAACTTCTTCCTATGGTTAATGCCACGTGTAGAAAATAATAAAATCTGCTCATTTATTTATTGTAAACTATTCGCCCAGTTGTAGCTAAATAGCAGTAAAAATATTAGAAGTCATATACTGAACCAGGAATGACCACAGGACCATCTTTCTAACATTTCCAAACTTTGCTTCCTTGATCCTCTGGAAAAAATCCAGAAGACTTTTTAAACAAGATTCAGAATTAAACAGCATTTTCTCTATAATCTAGCTATAAGTGTCTATAAAATCATTTGCAATGAAACATTATAGTTTGGGTAAATGTAATTTCTATTGTAAACTTTCAAAGTTTCTGTAGAATCTTAGCTTCCATACTATTTTGGTTTTTCCACAGAGCCATGCCCAGCCCCAAATACCAACCACTATTTAGGGACACTTTATGTTCCTGACATTCATTACCACAACATGACTGTCTCACTCAAGCAGCAAAGTGACTAATTCCTTTCAATTCCTCACTCCACTGCCTGCCTGTTCAAGATTTCCTAACCACCTAAGCTTATTTTATTAGGTTCTCAAATGAACAGGTACCCTGATAGATGCTTTGTGCAAGTGAAAATCTAAATGCAGTATGCCTTCCTGCATGCTCTTAAACATGAGCATTTCAAGGCTTGAAGGGTAGCATGGAAGGGATGAAGGGCAAGCAAGAGGCAGGAGGGAGTCTCTGCATGCTGGTGATAGAGCTGGTAGGGATGTCAGTCCTACTCATGGGACCTACACTCACAGCAGCAATGTACCATTGTCTATTCAGCTTTATTTAGCTTACTAAGTAAAACTGCCAGACAAGATTTGTTGGGCTTTTTTCTGCGAGCATGTAGAGAATAGTTCTGTCCTCACTGAACCACAAATAGTACCACCCAAGGACAATGCTGAGGAAATATGATATATAGGAAGAAAAACCAGAATGCTTCAAGGATTTTAATCAGGGGCTGAGACAAGTTTCAGGAGTATGAATTACCACTTAGATAAGAAGGGAGCAGGAAGAAAAGGAGAGCAATGGTTGAAACAAAAATGTCGTTCTAACATTGCTATTAGTTTACAGGTTTGAGGTGCTGGGTTGTTTTTTGGTTTGGTTTGGTTTGGTTTTTTTATTCCTTTTTAAAAGCTAAACATTAAAGTTCTTCAAACAGACAGCCATCTGGCCCTTACTGGATTTTAATGCAGCTCCTGAAATCTGATCTGAATTCATACAGGCAATAGTGTCCTTTGAAGTTAGCAAGCACAGAAACACAAAAGCTTTATCAGTAGGGCCATTCATACAGCAGTAAGAGATTGTAGAGTATATTCATCCAGCCATAGCCTGTCCCAGCACAAAAACCATTCCCAGCAAAGCATCTAATTTTGAGGATGGGATCCTACTCCCTGAGCACACATAGTCTCCAGTTACTCATGTGTTGTGTCCCATATTTAATAGGAACAAGAGTGGGATTGACCCAGTGACCTCCAGGACAAGTTGCATGGCTGTTACACAGGCATATGTGGCCTGAGTCACTCGCTGATTATATAGCAACTGTGCACTGAAGCTTTAAAAAGATCTAAAAACAAAGTTCTTGTTGTGTCTTTCAATAGCTATGCAGCACCAAGGAGGCTGCAGAGTCTGTTTCGCAGGATGGCACAGGTCAAACTGATCTGTGATCTGTAATTTTAGCTCTCTGCCCAGCACAACATAGCAACAGCCTCTTCTAGCTGGCTCTTCTGAGAGACCTCCTACCCACAACTTCCTTCCTACAGCCCAAATTAACACCAGTTTCTGTCAACATTAACATAGTTCAGAATGTCTCATAATGATAAAAAGCACTATATAGAGCACTAGAGAACAATACAGAATGTCAGAAGTGTGCAGTTAATCTCTGAGGTGTCCTACAGGTTTCCCCTAAGTCGTCAGGACATTGCTAGGCAGTGGAACTTCCCTCAGCTCCACTTGCCTCATCTCCCAGCTCCCATTTAGCCTGTCAGGAGCTAAAGACATTCTCAGACCAAGCAATTAGATCAACATCCTTATTTCCATCCCCATTGCCTTTTTTCCAGCTATACATCCACCTCTGGAGATGTCACTGTGTAAAGAATAGAATCACAACTTCATTAAACCACAAAGCCGATTAGATGCACACTGTCTGAAAGCAGTATTTCCAATCATTGCCAGGCATGGCACAATTTACACAAAATTGTGACAGCTCCAGGATCACATCCTGTTGGGTATTCATACAGCTTTGTTTGTCTTTCTGTGTAATTGCAATTCCCCAGCAACTGCAGGGTAAGTTTCTAACATAGCAGGCATTCTTACCTTTTAGTTCCTCCTGAAAAATTGTCAGCAGGTGATAACTCATGATTCATTGGTGCTGTTCTGCAGTTTCACTCCTCCCATCTCAAATCACAGTTTGATTCAGATATCTTCTATGAGGCACTTTATTAGTTTGTTACTATTTTTCCTACTGTTTGATAGGAAATAATAGGAACTAGTGGTTACTCATCTAAAGCTCTATTTCCTTCAAAATTCCATAAACTCAATCTCACATCAGACATGAGCTTTTCCTGAAAATTCTGTCTAGCTACCTAAAGTAGGCATGGCAGTACCTCTTCTTAACAGTATCTCAGGAAACTGGGAACAGTATAGGACAACTCCAACACTCATTTTATCTCTAGCTAACAAACAAATTGGTAATTATTTTCTTTCAATAGATGAACAGTTCCTTTGCCAACAAAAAGGCCCCTTTGCTTTAATTGGACTATATTTCTATCATATACAACATATAAATAGTTTCCAGGTTTTCATTGTAATTTTGAAATGAATATGAAATATATCCAGCCCTCCACTCCTTTTTCCTATCACCAAGTGATTTTTATATGACACGTTATTTTTCTGTTGTACATTAGGAATTACAAGATGCACAAAAAAGAAAGTCATGTCTAGGATTAACTTGCAAATGATCGAAAGATCTGGGCATACACCAACGTGGGTAGTTTTTTATCAGGAAGAACTTTGTCTCATATAATCATTTGTCTGAGATTTGAAGAGGAATTTATAAACTTGACACAGTAAAAATATATCTCAGGAGTTTCCCCAAGGCCCTCCAATATGTTTATCTGCTACAACCAAGTCTCTCTCAACTTTGTATTCAGTTCATAGTTGAGAAAACCCTAACCTCTGTATCCATGGAGGAGGCTTACAAGACCCTTTTGGCAAAGACAAAAGAGGCTTGTAGATATTTTTAGCTAAAATAGACCTCTTACCAAAACAAGTAAACAGAAAGGGACATTTTCACATCTGTGGATTTAGGCCCCAAGCAAAAAACCACTTTTTCTTTGTTGGGGTTTGGTGGTTGTTCTATCAGAACAAAGTACCAATATTCTCCTTTGAGTGTTCCAGGGAAAAATTCTTTGTATTATCATTCCTTATTGTCCCTTTCTGTAAAGCCTTGTACACACTCCTTTGATTTCTCATAACCTATCCACTGAAAAACTATGCCCCACATTGATTACTTTGCACAACGGTGTTTTCGGGTCATGGATCCGGGCAACTGGTTAGGCATAAATGTTCCCATATTCAGCTCCAAAGAACTGTTGTGTTCCTTCCTGACTGCTGGGGTGAGTATGAGGTGCTAGCTTTAGCTTCACACTGATCTGCTTGTACTCTGTGATATGTTAATTTTTCTTCCAGCTACCTTATTTTTGCTGCAGATAATGCACATTTTTGTATGTCTAGGTTTAGTCCAGCCAATCTGGTTCTTTCCAGAGTTGATTAGAGCTTCTAGTCATGCTCTTCCACTATATTTTCATTGATCAAAATCTCTCTTTAGCGCATCAAAACCAATTGCATTTTCTACTGAAAAAACTCATGTGGCTAAGCCAACCCAAACAGGAACTTGAGGAACCTGTGTCTCCCCAAAAGGGTGCTGAATGTGAAAACCCTCTGCTCTGTTTCCCCCATGCCACCTGCCAGCATCCTCCTGATGCATCATGCATATAAAAATATGTAGCATCAGCCGTTTTTGAGGCAGGGGAAAAAAAAAATTTTCTTTTGCAGGTAGAGATAAAATGTTCTCTTTTTTATGTATTTGTTTAAATATTTGATCCTACAAAGAAGCAGCTGTTTCCATCTTCCCTCTCCCAGTTATCTCTTCATTGAAGATACACCCAGAAATTTCAGACACTGGTGTAGTACACACCATGTGGATAAATGTTTCTCATTCTACTCTCTATTCCATTACAGATACTCAACTGTACAAAGAACTGCCTCTAAGGACTGCAGCTTGTGGAGCCTGTGACCCTGCTCTTACCTCCCAGATGTTTTTATTAGCTGATACTTTTACAATATTGGAGTCTCACTACACTACTTTGCAAATCCGCTTCCTTGCAAAAGCCAACCCTCACACATACTCCTTGCAAGATCTTGACAGTGCCATCAATCATCATTAAATAAAGTCTGCTCTGTTGGGAAGGAGTAATGTCAAGTATTAGAGTTATCTTCTCCCCCCAGTACTGGTTTGAGTGCGAGAAACAGGTAACGTCCAGACTGAGGGACCAACAGAAGTTTCTGAGCTGTTGGCTGCAGCCAAGTATCACCTTTGTTTTAGATGAAGTTCAAATGTGCATCCTGCTGTACTCTTCCTCCCGCATTGCCAGCACTCTTTTTCACAGGAAGACAGGAAGGGTCCTGACTCCTTTTTTACATTCACTGACATTATGGGGAGCCAGAGTTCACGCTGTGAATTTGCACCGAGTGAGACAGTCTTCTGTGTGGGCATGCAAGACAGTTTATAGTATTTCTGGGTTTTGACAGAAGGCTCAGCTGTTAAACAAATGCAGCCAGTATGTCTCAGATGTTGGCCCTCTGGGCCACGGAATATATCCTGCGCTGTGTTTGTGGGGTCTTGAGCATCAGAAGGGTCTCTGCACAAACCAAAGCTTAAGGACAGTACCATAACAAAGCCAAATAACTATCACGGCACATTAAGGTATTTTTCTTACTACTGCAAGAAACAGTGAGAGTAAAAATCAATTGTTACAAGATTAGAAACAGAAGAGTTGCCCATAGAGCTGGCTGAACCGTCATTGTGCAAGGGTTGGGGAGGAAGGAGCAGTTGCCACTCCTTTTTCCGGTTAGGCAGAAGGCACTGTAGTCAGTGTGCCTCCCTGGCCAATTATAAAAGCTTTGTGTAAACAGAACCAACAGATTTTCTGATAACCTTCACCAAAAATTATTTCTTCCTTTTCTGCTTTTGCCGTAAGGAGTTATGCACTCCCCTGAGCAATTCATGTTACCAAGGAATAAAAGCTGTTTCTTGGGTACGTAAAACTTGCTAAAGAAAAAACACCTGTGAAGACCAGCCACAGTCCTGGCCAGTGGTATATGACAACTTCTCTTCCACCATGAAAGGTGTGAATTTCCCAAAGCAGACTACGAATAATTTTAGTGAAGCCAGGTACGGAGTTTTCTCCTCAGAGATAACTCAGAGTGGGTCTTACTGTTGCAAGTGAATTTTTGCCAACAACTGTGTTTCAGTCTCTAGGAAATGGCATGGCCAGAGCTCAGTCACTCCAGTAGCTCCCCAGAGAATGCCATAAACAAAACACCTGCTGGACACAGCCCATAATGTTGGCAGAACAAGCAGAAATGAAAGCAGACAACTACCACTATTTCGTCTGATTTGTCTTTCCCTCTGATGAGCATTTGTGGGGTGTGCACATTTGCGCACCTTTGCATGTGTGGGCATTTAGAGGCCCCTGTGAGCAGGGGATCACAGCCAATTTCTTAGGCATGGGACAGTGGGGTGTCCAGGCCAGAAAGAGCTCCCCAGAACAGAGGGGCAAGAGAAGCCAGTGAGCCCCTGACTTGAGCACTCCCATCCTGGGGCCACAGCCTGCCTATGAATGGAGCCAGGCTCACAGGGAGGTTTCCTATTCCGTAAACTCTGAAGTTTGTTTCCTGTTATTCATCAGCCAGCAGTGGCCAGGACTAGGACAGGCTCAAGAAGGCAAGCCTACATGTAAGCATTCACCAGCAATTAGTTCAGTGGTGGACTGACAGCAAATACAAACACGTCAATTCCTTACCATGTATTATTATGGACTTAACACCATCAGTCCTTACTTGATGCATGTGACCAAAGGAGGACTTAACAGTGTAGCCTGAAACTGCATATCATGGAAATTGTCTCAGTATTGCACTGGGGATATGCTTATTTGCATACTAACAGTGGTCCTTGCTCTGGCACCAGACCCACTTGCACAGACCACCCAGACCATGCAGGAGGGTTTGAAGGTAGCAGTGTAACACAGCAGAATGTAGCATTTGTTTCTTCCCTGGCATTAGACCCATACCAAAATGGCTGGTTGTCTTGTTGGATCACTGCGGTTACGCTCCTCTTGTAAGCACTCTTTTCTCTAGAAGTGGGATACTTGCTCACTCATAAAACACCACTTAATTGCAGAGTTTTGTCATGGTCCTTTCCCAAATAACTGATCGGA
>NW_009913301.1:102363-148990 GCF_000696875.1 Nestor notabilis
TATCACAATGCCTTTCACCAGGATTCAGAGGTGAGGGCTAAGGAAGACCAACGCCAGCCATGTCATAAACTAGTGCAAATCTATTTAGTGGTAGAGGAGATTGTAAGGAAAATTTGGCAAAAGCAACCAGATCTTCCAAACTGAAGAGTTAAAATACAAACATATACACCCGTATTAAAATGAAAATGCCTCAGAATCTTGTCTTACACAAGAGCTTATAATAGCCTTTATAGCTATTACAGCTGCTAAAACTGTAAAGGTATAAGATTTTGATTGATATATTTAGGGATTGATCACTAGATACCTTGTAAACAACCTGCAATAGTGCCTTAACGTTCAGTCAAGTCTGCAGGCCCATGAGGGTGTTTACAGATTTTAAATGGACTTTTGAAAAATCAGTGCTGATGAGTGCTGTGAGCCTTGTAACTGAAACAAAACCAATGCACTTCAAATGCCCTAATGTTGTCAGTATACCATGTAACTTAAATTTTGAGATAATATTGGTCTTTCAGTCTACACTTGTGGTATAAGAAATGGAATTTATATACACTGGAAAGGCTTCACTGTTGACTTCCCCTCTGACTAAAAACCTAGTCAACATGTATTTCAGGAAAATCCCAAACAAATGACAGAGAAAGTCTGCTGTGCTTGATACCTATGGCTGTTGTTAACCAAGACTGTGTATTCTTCTAGATAAGCAATACAAATGGTATGAGAAGCACACAGGGCAGTGAAGAGGTAGCTGTAAAAAGCCATGCCTGACTGCAAAATCAAAACAGCTCATAGCACTCTGTGTTCCTGTAACAGAATAACAGCTCCCAGATTTTGGCCAGCTTTGGATTCCAGTCCCCTGGTATAACACATTCATTTTGATCCTCTGATTGCACATTTTCTGCAGTGGCTGTGTTAGGCATTGATAGCTTTCCTTTCCTGTTTATAAGGATATGTTTTCAGCCTCCATTGTGAATTTATCAGTAGGAGTTGCTCACTTTCGATACTGCTTAAGGTGAACGGCTTTTCCTTCTTATGTCCTTTCAACAAGTTGTACTCTTTCCAAATAAAGCACAGCTATGACCCAGCTTATAGCCCTAGGTAGTTTTTGTGGTATTATGGTGCTCTTCCAAGAACACGTGGGCTCGTAAGTTTATATGGTATGTGTTTCCTAACATAAGCATGCAACTGTGTTGTTAGAATAACATCATTTCTGCACTTATTTTTTGTGCTCTCATGTTTACATTGGAGATGGTTCAAATATCTCCTGCAAGGATGTGTTCTTCAGTATTCCTTTCCAATCCTTCACAAAATACCCAGAACTGTGAATGGTGTATTTCCAGTTGTGTAGACTATTGTTGGGTTTTTAAAAGTAGTTGCATTGTTACAAGAAAGCTTTTGTCTGTGATTTCAGTCTAACAATGTCGGTGATGTATCTGGGTTGTGGATGCCTTATGTTTGAGTGTGTTTAATGGATTATCACTTTTGTTGATGTTTGCTAAGTTGGACATATACAATAAGCAGATACAGATGCTTACATTAGCTACCCTAAGGCATTTGGAATGGGTCAATGTCTTTGATTCAGCCTGGTTCCTAGTTCCTTGCATGTGCTGGTCTTTCTCACTCTCTCTATCCAATGTAAATGGTATTATAACAGTCATACTTACTTCACTTTATGTAAGGCTCTTTAGTGAACATGGAGTTCTAAAATGAGAGAGACATGGTCTGGGTTTGTTGTAGGTTGTTTGCAAGTTTTTTTGTGATTTATTTTTTATTGAACAATGGTGGAAGCCAGAGAGCACTGACTTCTAATCAAAACACAGGTTGAACATCTTGTAGCCCACTGGACCAACAGCTTGAAACATATTCCCTCAAATGGCTATGTAAATCTTCATTTAACTGTATCTTTTTGCATTTCTCTACCAAAAAAATCCCACAAACCCAAAATAAAAAAACAATAAAATAAAAATCAGGTATTGCCCCACTGTATTAACTGAAAGAAACCACAGTATGTGGGATGCCTTCAGACACATAGTCTGAAAAAAGCCTAACAGATATAGAAAGTTTAATTGTTGCCTTGCCAAGTGCTTATACTAACTAAGCACTGAACGGTAATTTGCCTGTTTTGTTATTATCTTGAATTTGCCAGATAAGAGTTTGATTTTGTCAGTCTAAACCTAATGTTCTACAGGGACCTATGTTAAGAAGAAAAGATGCAGAGTAGGGATCATTGCAACTTCTATTCACATTCTTCATCCCCAGTTCATCACAGCCTGCCAAAAAGATGAACCTTGTTTTTATTTCAGAAAGCCAGCAAACTAATTGCCAGATATTTATAATCTATATGGATACAAATCTTTATGAAATATAGTCTCAGCTGGGAAGGTTCTCTCTTCTTGGCTGATTTACAGTGCCTAGTTAATGCCTAATTATTTCATTGTGCCTTTTGCCAGGGTATGAATAATTCATGACCCTTCTTTAACAAAACTGAGAACAGGTTGATTCATGATCTTGATCCACAGCCAGAATTATCAAAAGCACATGAATATTGGAATAGTTCAAGATTTGGAAAGAAGTGAGGAAGACCAGGCTCTACATTCTGTCTAGATTATCCACATCAGCATCCAGAGGTTATACAGTGAGAACTACACTCAGTAAAAGATGAAAAGAATATTGCAACTTAATGCTTGCCAAAGACTGCTGAAACCTAAGCATTTAGGTATTTCATCAGCCTCATGACCTAGCCACAGTCTATCTTCATGGTACTATTGCCCAGGCATTGACTGTGGACTCAGTTAGTTGGCGAGTCAGAAAGGTGACCATTATCCAAGGATGCAATGTCTAGATGAATTTATTGCTCACACTGCACCCTCTACTGTCTAACTCCTATAACAACTCTGGGCAAAGCCATTTGACTCCTTGTTGGTCTGTGTTACAGTGGACAGGGAAGTAATCCAAGGAAAAAATGCCAAAGAAGAAGACCACATAGGTAAGAAGCAAATATGCATGAGAAGATCAGAGGTAAGGGACTCAATTTTCACCAAATAGCTGATTGATGAATTGTTAATCCCAAAACTTTAACCCTGACTGCATTATAACTTTGAGTTCAAGTGAGATCCTCTCTAATGAAGTCAGTAGGACACTGCCTGTAGAATGTGGGCCACAGGATTAGGAAGCCCATCTACCTTCCTAGACCATTAGATATACTTGAGGTTCAGATGCTAAAAGTCCATCAAAGCGTCAAAGTAGCTCAGTGGAGTACAAGGGCCATAGCTGTCCTTAGACATGTCCTCTCATTGACTGTCACTGGCAAAAAACATTGAGCTGCCAGGTTAGGAAGATGCATTGGAACTGTCTGGACAGTGGCCAGTTTGTTGCCTTAAATTACACCTCAGCCAGGAGCACTTTGTGATAAATCATTGCCCCACACTGTTCTGTTGATCATTGTCCTGTCAACATGTTGACCAGCCGCAACCAGGCTTTTCTATGTTCCACCACATTACTGAATACAGCCCCATTCTAAAAATCTCAGCCTGCTTCTAAATTCCTACCCGAAATGAGCTACTGATGACCCAAGAAACAGAGGACTTCCAGCTTACCTAGATCTAAATTACCTGGTACACCCCAAAAAGGAATTGTTGTGGTTTAAGCCCAGCTAGTAACTCAGCTGTTTGCTCACTTCCCTTTCATCTCCCCTTCTCCAGGTAGGGTAGGGAGGAGAACTGAAAGAATGTAAACCCCATGGGTTGAGATAAGAACAGTCCAATAACTGAAGTATAATATAAAACTACTACTACAACTAATAATAATGATAAAGGAAATAACAAGGGGAGAGAACATAAAACTAAAAAGGGAAAGGAAAAATAACAAACACAAGTGATGCACAATACAATTGCTCACCACCCACTGACTGATACCCAGCCTGACCCGAGCAGTGATCTGGGCCTTCCATGTGACTTCATCCAGTTTCAATACTGGGCATGATGTCCTGTGGTATGGAACACCCCTTTGGCTAGTTTGGGTCAGATGTCCTGTCTCTGCTTCCTCCCGGGTTCTCGTGCTCCTCTCACTGGCAGATCATGACACTGAAAAGTCCTTGATCAGGATAAGCATTACTTGGCAACAGCTAACACATACGTGTGTTATCAGCGTTGTTCTCAGACTAAAAATGAAAACACAGCACTACACCAGACACTAGGAAGGAGAAACATAACTGTTACAGCTGAACCCAGGACAGGAATCTAGAGAGCTCTACTAAAATTTGGACCCTGATCTCGAGCATCTGAAGATATGCTGAACAATTCAGGGACAAATCTATCTCTAGAGAGGTGAGTCTGCCCACCTTCACAGAGATGTGTAAGGCAGCCCATTCTTGCTAGTATCTGTCATTCTTTACTGACTATAGAGGCAACCTAGATAATAAATTTTGACAAGGTGTTTAACTTTAAGGTGGTTCACCCAGGGAAGAATTAATCCTACCCATAAGACTCTACCCTGCAAAGCTTACAATTCAAAGGGACATGATAGCACAAGCAAATTAGGACTAACGCCACCAGAAAAAGAATGGAAGAAAGTTTAGATCTGTATACCATTATGTTACTTAGAGATGTAACAGCTTGATAGGAAATAAATCCAGACAAAATATGAAAGAGATTAAGTCCATGGTGTAACAGTACTTACTGAGTATCATGACAGAAAGAGGCATTTCAATCTTCACTTCAATTAAAAGAAGAAAAAAGAACATTACCAAAGGTTCTTGTGATCCCACTTCAGTTAGTATAAATATGGCACTATTCTGTACGTGCCAGTAGAAAAAAGCAGGTATCTACTCGAGTGGGAGAACATGGTTTCAATTTCAGTCTCTGGACAGCATTATAGAGGACTTAGCACTCCCAGCACTTCCAGGGCACTCCTGGGGAGGTTATCAGGAGACAACCTACATAACCTACATAATCCTGTCTGTGATTGCACCCTCTGAGTCAGCTTTCCACAAGAAAGGGCTTAAAATGAGAGCTGATTCAGGCTTTCTTTTATTGCAGCCAGACATAGTAAAAGAACCCAAAAGTCTGGCCCTCCTAGAAACTGAGCAACTGGGCAGATCTGTTGCAGTTGTTTCAGAAGTGTATCTCAGGAGAGCCATTAGTATTGAATCATGCTCTGCTGTTACTCAGGGGTACTGTGGTCATAGAGACCAGCAAAGGAACAATTTCCTTAACCTGCGCTCTGAGGGAGGAGACATGAAATTCCATTAAATACCAGGTCTTCATTAAAGCTTGGAACATTACACTGTAAGTGTCCATTACACTGTAAGACACAGTTTATCCCACTCTCCCTTTTAAACCTTCAGTATGATCTGCTTTCCTTTTAAGATTTACTGGGGGTTGGGGAATGGAAGTATTGTAGCAGCTAAACAAGGAGTCATAGTTTAGGATGGTTGCCAGCTGAGATTTTTTTAAAGCTAAGAATTGTCTCTCAAGATAATTAACAAGAATGAGAGGCTTTAAAAAGAAGTCTCCACAAAGCACTAGACAGCATGGAGCAGGAGATGACTCTTCTGTGCTTGGACTTGACAAGCAACCTTTTTCCTCTTTGACCTCTGTTATTTTAGGATAGTAATCTGCTACTCTCAGACCACTGTCTTTGGCAGAGACTGAAGCACAGCCAACACGTGGGTATCCTTGCTTGTAATTGAAACACAGGGTAGGAATGAAAACCCAGAGCCTAGATTAGGTGGAGCTCACTGCAAAAAATATACTCTCCCCTCACACATCCTCTCTGCTTCACAGCATTTGGCATCAGCCTCAACCTTTCTTGATTGTTTCTGGGTGCTGAGTGTGTTAAAGATAAGGGAGAGCTTAAAGTCAGCTAACAGTATCTGAAGTGTTTTTTTTTCCCATTGGAAAGAGGTTAAACTTTGAATTAGAAAGAGCTATGTAGAGTTCTTGTCTTGGTAAGAGCTTCTAAAGGTGGCTACAAATGGCTCTTCAGCAAGGTTCATGCCAGTCAAAATGCAGTACAGACATCTGACAGGAAAGCCATTGATTGCAAATATCAGGTGCATAAAATACAAGTGTGCATGTAGTCTGTTCACTTAGGTACCATAATGTCTAATGCAAACTGACATTAAGAAACCCCCAGCAACCTAAAATGGAATGCAATTTACATGTATGGATACGATGTCTTCTAGTAGTTCAGATAGTTCACGCCTTCCCTAGGGCAGCATTCACCCCACACGTATGTTATCTTTTACAAGTTGTTTCAAGATAGGCACAAAATCAAATTTGCCAGCTGTCCCAACAAAAATCGACTAGAGAAAAGGAATTGGTTGCCTATATGTATTGCAATGGCATCTCCTGCCCGAGTTTGTGCAGATTATATTGTCTAGATGTCCCATTGGTACCCACTACAGGATCAGAAGGGATATGTACATAGTCTGAATCTGCAAGGAAACAGGAATGTCTGGGGCTAGGAACATGCCTGCCCCCCAAGGCACAGCAGCCCCAGGTGCCACACGTAAATCCAGAGAACACCACAGCAAAATTTAGGGCTTAAACCCTGTCATCTCACTGCAAGAAAAGGGCTCATATCTACACTGGATTGACCAAGGTTGAGGATATGCACACTGCATTGGGAGAGGCTCTATATCATGGAATCAATATGCTTTCTTGTGTAATAAAAATTCAACAAGTGAACTAAGTAGCATCATCACAAAGCATAAAAATAAATTATTCTCCTCAAACTGCACTACTTAGTAAATCAGCACAGCAGAGCCCAGAAACACAAAACAAGTGTTTCAGTAGAGCGAAGTGACAGGGCCAATAGCAGATGCATTTCTTGGCACTCAGCACTACAAGTTTTGTAAGCAGCAGGGACAAACCTGTTTCACCAAAGATTAAGTCTACACAAAAGCATCAATTCAGCAATGGGAAAGAGGCTTCTCTATTGTCTTGGCAAGCAGCACCAAAGGTACAGTACCCTGGAGACAAAATGTGAAGCTAGTTGGAAACACTTGCCAACCTGAAAAGAGAGGCAATACAATGGTAACTAGTGAAGAAACAGCTGGACATGGTGGCACCAGGCTGTGTCTTTCAACCCATGTTATCAACACTTGTTCATATAACCAGCATGTTGTGATGAAGCGCTTGTCACTTTCCCTTTGGTCACAGAGAGATGAGCAGGGCCCAGTGTCAAAGGAGGCACGTTAGGGGATTTGATTTGTTTTCTTTTAATACTCAATAATATTCAAAAAGCCATAAATAATATGGCTGGCCCTGTGCAAATTTGTACCACAGTAGTGACTTATTGCTGACATTAGAGAAATGCCAAGGAGATTCAAGCAGGTTTTGGAAAAACACAGGCCATCATCATCACAACTTGTAAGAAACACACTTCTAACACCTCATACTCATGACAAGTTCAAGGGCAGGGAAGTGTGGCTGTTGGCCAATTCCAGTCTACAGCATCCATAATAAGGGTAGTGGTCAATCCCATCCAGTTCAAGATTTCACCCTGTAGAAAAGCTGGTGCGTAGTATCAATTTTCCTTCTCGGTATTTATGGCAGAAGCTCACTTCTGAGCTCTATTGAGAAAAACAAATCGGCTATAAAACCTTCCATTGTGTGAGTTACGTGCAAGTTTCAAGCTAAAGGAAAAATGTGAATAATTTGTCAAAAACGTGCATGTCTCTGCTCCAAGTTATCTGATAAAAAGATGCTCATAATCTTTCTTTACTCTGTTTGGATTCCCCTCAAAAAGAACCTAAGAAAGTCCTCTTAATGGCAGTAGATGAAAAGACATTAGAATGACCAATAGCTTTTTAAAAAAACTAATTTTTTGGTTTAGAAAATGCTCCTAAGGCACATACTGTTTTAATGATCACAGCAAACTGTGATCTTTTAAATACACTTCCTTGGACTTTTTCCTAAGGGGAAATCAGGAGCTGTAAATGATCCAAGGATAATAACTCATTACAGCAGAGGCTGGCTGCTGGGGAAGTAGGTAGCTGGACTGACAAGAGTTTGTTTGTTTTCTAGAAGACTTGTGTTGAAATGAAGCTATGTCCATGGACCCTATCAGCACTGTGGCATCAGTATTCTCAAATAACAACCATGTGAGGTGGAATTTCTGACCCGTTCTGATTTTGACTCATCATTTCAGATGCAATGTGTTCAAGAGCCACCCAAGCTTTCATCGCCTAGAACAGTACCTTCTACATCCTGCATCCCGGGGAAGCTGTTTCACTCTGCTGTTGCACACTTCTTGAGCCACATTTCACAGCAAACATAATGAGAGCAAACCACGATTTCTGTGGGTGGCTTGTAAGCATGCAAGGAGTTGGTCTATTCATACAAAGAGCTGACATAGTCAAATGTTAGTGCAAGGTCCTCTTCTCCACCCCAGTGGTTAATAGACATTATGAAGGCAGAAAAGCTTTCTTATAAGACCAGTGGCTTTTTTGTTAGGACCCAGTCATTTTAGAGTTTCCTTAACACTCTGAATCAAAATAGTTGATTTCAGAGCATGCTGTGATGTTCAGTCCTGCTCCTATACTCCCAACAGTTTTAAAATGAACAAAAATTATTAGAGAAATGAGGTAACCAGCATTTATTTTGCCTGTCTTAAAGCCACTGGAGAATACTGCTGCACGTTCTGCTTTCTTATTTCAGAATGTATCCATTTCATCATGACCCACAAAAACTATTGTAAGGCACACATCTCTTTTCTCACCACTTTGATGTGGAAATATGCATTACTGAAATGTTCCAAGGTTAGAAGGAAATTACTCTAGCTCGCAAGCCTGAAGTAGCTCTGTCCAAATTGGTATCTTACGAAAAACAAAGCAAATTCACTTCCAAAAAAAACAAAATCCTGGTCATCCTGAAGATGCATCTATACATAAATTTCAGATACTGGCTTTTGTCTGGTCTAAGAGGGGATCTTTTTCAGTACCTATTCAGGGAAGTAGCAGCAACCACTTCTGTTAAACTGAAGGTCAGCTAATGTTTTAAATATAGTCATTTCTCAATGATTTCCAGTTCCAGTTGACTCTCATATATATATCTAAACACCTTTAAAACCACTTCCTTGTACAGCAGATCTGTGAAGTGATTGCTAGAAAGAGAAAACAAAGTTTTTTCTAATATTATGTAAAAATAAGGAAGAAAATAAACCTGAAAGCTCTTAATGATGAGCTTTTTAATTAAAACTTTCGCTAAAAGTCTCTTACGACATTTCTTCTGAATACAATGAAACCTGGTCAATAGTTTTGGAAAGAAGATGTCACATATTGACTTTTTTTTTTTTAACATCAAAAATACCTGCAACAAGTATATTGGGGTACCCTATGACCCATGTATTGCAGCTAACTGAGTAATTTTCCCAGCTGTCCAAGCTTGACTACAAGAAGCTGAAGGGGTATAAGAGCGACCACAGCTCTTTCCACCCCACTTTATCCTGAATTAGGATCCAGTCTAGACCCCAGTTTCTGAGTGCCAGTCCCTGACCCATGCCTTCAGCTATGGCCTACCTCGGCTGATATTGTGACAAAGGTGCTGCGAGCTGTTCTAGCAACAAGGCATGTGCAGGACTGCTATGAGCTACTGGTTTGTGCAGGGGTGAGTGGCTCACACATCTCATCCACCTGAGAGAGCAGACCCCATTTCTCATGTCTGCTCACTTTATTTCTTCTAAACGGTGCAGACAGAGTTAAGCTGTTTTCTGCATGACCAGCAACTATCTAAAACCTCTGTGACTGGGAAACAAAATGTGCATGTAAGTGAGCTCTACCTCAGCTTATGGTGATTTGACTGTGATGTGACTTGTCCATGAAATGTCAGTATGAAGGCTCCAGCATTCTGGGCCCTAGCAGGCACAGGTACAGCCAAGTACAGCCCCAGGCCTACATACAGCCCCACTACAGAATTAGCTTTTCCTGCCCACTTCTTGTTCCAATTTTTTTCGGAAGGTTTAACTAGTCTGAATAGTTAACCAATAGAAGGCCACTTCACACAGTTGCCAAACAGGTCACTCTGCACACTTAGATTCATGTTACCTATGTGTTTTCAGTATGTATTTGCCACTGATGGTCTAAAAGTTGCGCCATCAGCCAACCCAGTACTTGTTACAGAGACCCAGCTCCTGGACAATGCAATCCAAATGCTCACTCATTTAGGGTATGTTCACTGTGCTAAATCCCGAAGGGCTGGGTAAAAAGCCGTACTTTCTTTGACATCTTTGTGTCTGCGTCACAAACCGGAGACTAGGCCAACTACAAATGAAAGAGCCAGTCCATTCCCAAATGTATTGAAGTGCAAGCTCCATCACAGAGAAACTCTCAAAATCCTGAGAATAGGTTATCTGTAGACTTTAAAAGTATGAAAACACAAGAAATTTATCCTAGTTGGCATTGTATGGAAAAATGCAAAGATTATCATCTTGCTAGTTTATAATATCTCATCATTTTTCTTTAGGCTTAATTTCTAGGGACATTTGGTGCTTTTGTAAGACTAAGATTAGACACATAAGACACACATTAGACACATAAGAATAACTTCTCCCATTCCTATTTTTAACTAGTTTCAGGAAGTCCTTCAACACAGTACCCACCCCCACCCAGGGTATCATAGGTCTCACCTTTATCTTTCAGTTCACTGACAGATATTAATCAAACAGACTTCAGACCAGACACTTGAGTAGAAAGCAGAATTTCAGCTGGCAATGAGGATTTTAACCTGAGTACAGAAAGGCATTGTGACAGAAATCTTTCACCTTAACTCACCAGCCAAATTCTTCCTGAATTAAAACTCCATAAGATGATCTTGCTATAGATGAAATACACTTGTATATCAGGAAATGCAGAGGGCTGAAAAGGGAAGAGGAATAGAGATTTTCTTTTAATTTTTCTGTGCACAAATCAGTCTGGTTCTTTTCTCTCTAATGTTCTTTCCAAGAACACTTCTATCAGTGATGTATATATTTGAGGTGGCTAATAGGTACATCTATTTGGTAATTTTTATCACAGTCATTTCTGGAAAGTTTCTATTTCCTCTTGAAGTATTGCTTATTTCTTACATTTTCTAACATCATTTCACACTGACAAACAGCAAGAAAAAACATCAGGAAAATGCAGAGATATCTTACTAACATGTTAAGGAAACTGGATGAATTGCAAGATTTTACTTAGTGTTAAAAATATTTCAGCCACACTTAAGGAAACAGTATATAGTGTTTCATCAAATAAAAAGATTATCATACATCTACTTAATATTTTCTTTTTCTTGTTGAGGTTAGCCAATGTGCATAAATACAAACAGTTGTTG
The DNA here is from genome assembly GCF_000696875.1 of Nestor notabilis. Classification (NCBI taxonomy): domain Eukaryota; kingdom Metazoa; phylum Chordata; class Aves; order Psittaciformes; family Psittacidae; genus Nestor; species Nestor notabilis. The sequence continues at coordinate 113,673 of NW_009913301.1, forward strand.
TTAATCAGCCCTTTTCCTCTCACTGATCTACATCTTATAGTAACACTGCTATACATTTTTCAGCCAAAGCGCTCTAAGCATTTCATAAAAGCATTAAAAATCATTAACCTTAATTTACGGACAGTGCCACAGAGGCAAGGCTATGTTTGCAAAATTACTTCATAAATCTGTTACAGAGGCATGGGCAGAACTCACACCTCTCTGATCCCATCTCCCTGTCCCAGTCATTTTTTTCACCATGAAGTAGAAAGACAGAGATGATATATGAAGCTTCACAAAATAAATCAAAGATCACCTCACCCACACTCTGTGCATAACAGATCTTCTCCTACAAACCCCAAGAATGGCAAAACAAATGTGACTTAACTTTGGTAAAAGGGAAAAAAATGACTCTGAGCATTATGGTGCTGAGGTTTGTGTACAGTTGCATATGCAAAGGCTGATCTCAGAGGTGGCCGCCCAAGGCTAATTAGAATTGGAGGCATTTATAATTATAACATTCTCTAATTATAGAAAGGATAGCACCTCCACTTATTCACAAATGCATTGCTAATTGTTCAGTGATGTTGGGAAGGAAAAGAAAGGGAAGACTATGACTATTTAATGAGGTTTCTGAAAATGTACTACATTATTTAAAGCGTATATAAGTGCAACTAAGTCTTCTTAAATTGTCATTTTTCCCTTTGCTTTTCATACTAGGGAAGCATGTGTCCTTCGGCTTAAGCACTGGCCATGCTGGAGGCTGAGTAGTAGCCCAAGCTCTTTGCCCAGATGGAGGAGGGTAATGAGAAGCTGTGAATTGATGTCTTTATGGAGGGCTCAAAGCTTATGGTAGGCATCATGCTATCTAAGCCAGAGACAAATAAAAAAGAGGGATGCCTGCACATGTGGTTGCTAGTGCCAGGAGAATTTTGTTTCTCCCGAGGAAGAAGTTGTTCTCCTTTGAGGAGGTGGCCAGCAAGAAATGCCCAGTGCCTCAGAAACATGCAACAGCTATTCCAGGAAGAGCTGCTGTGCCTTCCAGAAAATGCAGAAGCACTGCATTTCAGAAGCCTTGGTCTTTTCGATGGGGAAACTTCATTCATCCCAACCTCACGTGCTGCCTCAGTGCTCTTGTATGAGCCAGCACGTCAGTGGGATTGTTACTTCTTTCATAACCTGATGTTAACTAAGGACTCAGCTGTCTACCTGGACATACAGGCTGGCACCAAAGCCATTGATAGCCATAAGTCTATTGCCATTCAAACAGCTGAGCATCAGTCCCCAAATACTTTTATGTAGAAAAAACAATTGCTTGTGCTTGTACCCACTGCCAAAAGCACACTTTGAAATCACCAGTAATCCTGACAGGGACCAAGATTGAGAGTGGAGACAAAGACATCAAGATCTGAGACTGACAAACAGGGAGAAGTAGAAAAGAGCCAGCTACCAGGAGTTAAGCAGCACAGCTCCCAAGGGGTAATCACATCAGAAAGGAGCAGAGAACCAGTTTTAGCTGTAGAGCTGGGGCCCAGCTGTGCTGTTAACAGCCAACTCTGCAAAACCAGACCTCAGCAGCCTCAGCACAGCCCTCTCCATCACTCCTTTGCACTTCAGAAATGCAGGATGTGCTGAAAGCTTCTTTCTTCAAGACTTCTGCTCTGGCAGGATATCAGTGAACTTGTACCTCAACTAGACATTAACACCCCAAGTGGGCAGTGATGAGGAGAGAACCAAGAAAATGTTGCTGTTAAGGAACAATTTTTCCATGTAATACATACAGACCAGGAAGTTTCTGTGAGAGTGAATATTATCAGAACTGATGCGTGATCATCCTTTGCTGGAATATTCTTTCTAGTTGCGTCTGCATGGTCTTGTCTTAACAGAAATATGAGACACCAGACTCAACCTCCATTTGTTAGAAAAATTGCATAGGCAAGCAGAGGAATAGCTAGGAACACCTTACAATGGAAAATACAGAAATATAGCACAAATGGATTTACACTTTTCCAGACTGGGTTAATGGAAAAAGTTATCACTTGACTGTTTACATTCATCAGGATAAATTTATACAGGTTTTACACAGGCTCTAACATCCAGCTGGAACATATCTGCTCATTTCAGAAACTAATTCCATTCGCAAGACAAAGGAAGAGAATAAGGTTTGAACTGACCCCTCTCACCCCTCACCCCCCAGGGAAACAATACAAAAATCCCACAAACATGTTAAGCTCCTGTGTAGAAAAGGTTCATATGTTAGACTTGGTGCTTTGAGGTTTCTTTCAAAGTAGCCTTGAACATATGTTACTATATGTTTCATTTAAAAGAACTTTCTTTAAAAAATCCTGGCAGATACTGACTCCTTTGGACATCTGAAATACTGCTCATGAGGACTGCTTGGCTTCTTGTTAAAAAAACACCACTTGTTTAGAGGCAAATCTGAGGTCTGACTCTTTTGAAAGGAAGGCATTAAGATACCTAGCACAGGATACACTACAAGGCATTTTTAAAAGCAGCAGCTGGTTCCTTCCAACCTGGGCAGGAGGCAGACAGAATTTCCTTTGTTTTTAATAGATTTTAAACTAACCCTATTGTTTAGGCAAGGACCAAATGCCTGAGCAATATTATGTTTTGTCTGTGTTACACCATCTGCTTTTGCAAAGCTACTGCAATATTAGAAGTTTTCTTGTACGGCATTTCATGTTTTATGTATGCTGTGATATCTTTTCATAGTATTAACTTAAATATTTCAATACTGTCTCCAGGCTTAAAGAAAAATTCTCCCCTCTTCCCCCACTTCCCATCCACAAGCAATATTATGTTCACTGGAATTCATTAAATCTAGCAGGGGGTAGGGGCTTCCTATAGTCCACTAGTAGGGCTTTTTCCTGATAGTGTGTATAGAACATAGCTTTACATTTCAGACAGACTGATGGACATAACTAAATTTCCAGTGCCTTGCTGGCTGACAGATGGCAGGACAGACATTCTCTCTCATGAGGCATCTCCCATGTGTCTGATGGGAGGGAGGGAGAAATGAGTAGAAATAGATTTGTCATGGAAATGCAAACGATAGTTGTAAATCAACAGAAAGAGTAGAGATACGAAGTCACAGAAAACTAAGAGAGCAACAAAGTTGCTCCAGGCAAATTCCAAAAAATGTACACATTCGCTGGATTTTACTGATGTAAAAATATAGGGTCTGGAACTCTAAGTGTATCCACAGTTAAAATCAGAAGTGATCATGAAATATCACTAGGTACAGCCTGCCTCTAGCAAACCCCAGATTACACATCTAGGACAACAGAAATATGTTTTAAGTGAAGAGAGAAAAAATCGCTTTCCCCATTCTTACAGGGATAAGACAGAAACTGAGCAGTTTTAAACTTCAGTTGACCAAATGGAGACTTAAATGAAGCTTAGCTATGGCTCAAGGAAAATTATGAACTATTCACAGATAGCTGCAACTTGCATAAGTGCTTGACAACACATTCAGTGAGTCTGAGTTTATCTTCATACATATTTGAACACTTAAGAGCTACCAGAAGGTGCCTCAGGACAAGCTAGCAGTTTGATTTCCAAATTAAACTGGCCTTCTTGAATAGTTCCTCTATTTGGCCACCAAGAGAGGCCTGAAAAACCCTGTTAGAGTGAAGAGGAACCTTGACTCATAGGAGACTACCCACATCAATGTGCATTGTCCAAATAATCAGACCACAGTTTCTCCTTTAGAGTGTTCCTTTAGATATGCAGAAGCCTTTGAAACATCAGGGATAGCACTAAAGTCTTCCTCATTCTTAGTACTGCATCAGCCAAGCTTCAAAAACAAATTCCTCAGGAAAACAAAAAGAAGCCAAATTCATTCTCTCCAGTTTAATTTCCCACCCTTTGTATTACAGGTGGCAGATAGGCCTGATGAGGGATGCTTTTAAGGGCAGATGGACACAGAATGACAGACCTAAGAGACCACAAAAAAGATAAACAACCAAATGTAATTTCAATAAGTCATCAAACATCATCTCTAACATATAGTTAAAATTAGACTCCACAGAAATCTGTGGGACTATCTAGAGCTATGCATTAACTGACTTTCTGACACAGATCATATTTTTCATTTTTTATTACATAGCATAATCACCTCTAATGAATTAAAATGCCTGGCTTGGTGAAGGTAGAATGTAAGTCATTGACTTGAGTAATTGTTATAGTACTTACCCCAGGACTGAGATCTACAGAAAAATTATTTTAAGCAAATTATGGTAAAAATAAGTATTTTAGAGTTTTGCAATTGAACATTTTAACAACATTTGTATTGCTCTTAATATTAGCCTAGCATTTCAGAGGCAACTATGGGGTTTTTTTTTTCATTTCTCAAGACAGTAATCTAATTCCACAGGAGCTGTAATTATCTACACCAAAGGGATGTAGATTTTTGCACATGAGAGATCAGCTAGTCCAGCAGGATTTTTTTTTTAATTGAGAAGTTATAAAGGTCACAGGCACTGCAGTATGATGAAGACCAGCTTTCTTTTGTAGGTTTGCCTTCACATTCACCTTTTGAACATGAAGTAGAATACTTTTTCCATGGAGAGGAAAGGTAGCTATTCTGCGCGCTTTTCCATTAATGGGGAGCTGCTCTGTATGAACAATTAAGCTAAAAATAAATACAGCGTATTTCTTTCTGGGAGCACAATGGTGTTGACCACCAAACACATCGTCAAAACAATGGTCTTTGAAGGCTGGCATAACTCCAGAAAAAAATTACAAAGCCAAGGATGTTCAGTTTTGAAATGTGTTGAACAAAGTAGAAAATAAAAACCTCTGGAATTCGCATAACAGATTTGTTTGTTTTGATCTGAACTTTTTCAACCTCAACTCAAAAGTAAAGATTTGTTGGAAATAGAGCAATGGCACAAGGGAATTACAAAGAAGCAACTGAGAGGGGTCACTGATATTGCTCAGAAGAATCTTTCCAGTTATCAGGAATGAACGGAGTGGAAAAAATATGTACGATCATCTGAAATCACTCAAGCTTCCATGTTTACCATTCCTGATAAAGCCTAGGGAGTATATCATAGAATCATCTAGGTTGGAAAAGACCTTTAAGACCGTCTAGTCCAACTGTTAACCCAGCACTTCCAAGTCCACTACTAAACCATGTCCCTAAGTGCCACATCTACACATTTTCTAAATACCTCCACTGCCCCTGGGCAGCCTGTTCCAGTGCTTGACAACCCTTTTGGTGAAGAAATTCTTCCTAATATTCAATCTAAACACATACTCACACACACACCCCACCCCCACCCCCCACCCCCCCCAGTGCAGCTTAAGGCTGCTCTCCCCTGGTGCAGCTTGAGGCTGCTCTCTCTTGTCCTATTGCTTGGTATTTGGGAGAAGAGACTGACACCCACCTCACTCCATCCTCCTCTCAGGGAGTAATGGAGAGCAATAAGGTTCCCCCTGAGCCTTCTCTTCTCCAGACTAAACAACCCCGGGTCCCTCAGCCATTCCTCATCAGGCCTGTTCTCCGCACTCTTCACCAGCTTCATTGCTCTTCTCTGGACCCACTCCAGCACCTCAATGTCTTTCTTGTAGTGAGAGGCCCAGAACTGAACACAGGATTCAAGATGCAGCCTCATCAGTACCAATTACTGAGGAACAATCACTGTGCTAGTCCTGCTGGCCACACTATTTCTGATATAATCCAGGATTCTGTTGGTGGTCTTTGCCACCTGGGCACACTGCTGGCTCATATATGCAATGTATACAGAGGACCTGACTTCCCTGTAGGATGTGGGAAATGGGAATGACTGTGAAGGGGCATTTCAGCTGTTTTGCAAAAGGAGATCAATAGTGGAAATACTGTTTTAAGCCATGTCAGGATTTGCAGGAACCTCAAATCAAACATTGTTTTATAGAACTGCAAAGATAGATCATTCTGTTCTGGTAGTAAGAGGAAGAGGAAAGCTGACACACCAGTTACAGAACATGTTAGACACAACTAGGTGATAAACACTGAGGAGCAGAAGACGCATACCTGGAGATAGTATTGATTTTTCATTTCCTTTGGACCACGTGCAAAACTCATGGCAAAATTCTAGATTGGGTCCCCAGAAACTACACTTTGCTCTTGAACTCAGAGTTCCTAGGAGTGAATAGACATCTTTCTTTGCTTCATGTCATTCCTGTCCTGTTGTAAAAGCCCAGAGAAAGAAAAGGTTCTTTCATGATTTTAGAAAGAGAGGCTGAAGTCTTCATAAAATAATATTCCTAACTGATCCAAGCTTATATTAAGGTTTTAAGCATTTGGGAGTACTACATGTGCATGGAAACAGAAGAGGCTCTGCACATGTACAGTGCTTCAGGCTCTCTCCTCTGCATGTGATATCAAATCTCTGGTATGCGCACAAGCACACAGTTGTGAGACACAAGTGTACCAGATTTGAGGTAGATCTGACACTTCTGGCATCCAGCTTTTGAGGCTCTTCTTATACAAGGGTCTCAGTGAATGGGTGTATGGATCCTCTCCTCTGGCAGCATTTGGACATTTCATCTCTACTCCCAGCACAGCTCTCTCTCCAGCCCCTCAACCGCTTGAAATGCAATATGAAAATAAGGGCAGTGCTGCTGGGAAAGCACTCTGCTGAGTGTTTAGTCTGCTGAGTTGGCTGGCTATTTACAGCTCTCACCACGAACAGGCACTCTCACAGGGCTTTAATTTTATATCCTAATTTTAAAACTGTATAGCTTGTAGTTCTTTAGGCAAAACACACCTGAAGAGCCTATTTCACGTGGACAGCTCCTCGTCTACACCGCAGTTTGCCAGCCTAGCTAGCCTGCTCAGAGCACAGCAAATTCATGCTGCTTCCAGCAAAGGGAAACATGGGCATGGAGCACTGATTTTAACAGGAGAAAGCCTGCACCTGTTCAGTTTACCTCATTCAGGAAAGTTAAAATACAAATATGCAGTTACCTGCACTGGGAAACTACCAACTGCCTCGTCTCCAACACTTGCAGTGTTGACCAGGGCTCATTTTACCTATCCTAGCTTCTGCATAATCTCCCATTCTCTGCTTGTTTAGACTGTAATCTACTCTAGCATGGAATTTGTCCTACTGAAAATAGAACAGGGTATAAGATGAGGACTTTGGTTTCAGACAAAAGGTCTCAGCTTTAAAGTTATAAGGGCTCTGTAAGTTACAGAGTTACAGGCTACATGAGCACACATGTGTATAAGTATGTATATATAAATATTTATACATGCATAGATGCAGATTTATGCACACACATGTAATATTTTTTTTTAACATGACAAATACACACAGTAAGAAATTTTACTTAGATTTAGACATCTAAATCTGGATTTATCACACCTAACTCCTTTCATGAGGGAGAAATAAATTCTCCAGCACTAAAACCTATCCAGCAGCATCACATGATGGACTGTTTTATACTAACACCATATCTAAAAAAGTGAAACAGTCTGGAGAGAGGAAAGGTAGACTGCAATGAATCATATTCAATTTGTAACAAAAACTGAAACAGCCCCAAGACTTTTCAGCATTATTTTGCACCTTTACTGAATCTGCTCCATTTCAAAATTCATCATAGCAGACTGTCACTAACAGTTTATAGGGCTACTGGTTCAGTATTCCCATAAGAGGTAATGATTTCCAACACGCTGGAGATATTCATGTGAAAAAACTTTCTACATTAAAAAAAAGAAACTGTGTGCATTTGACTTCAAAGACTAAAAACAGTCAGAAAACCAGGTTTCTTTATGGCTGTATGTATCACTAATGGAGATGCGCTTAGCTGCTTACCAGCAAAGGATGTTTCTAAGCGGCTTTGAACTAAAGGTTTCTGCTGGAAGGAGTTCAGGGCTTGGTGAAGTGCCCCCAGATGCAGAGAAGCTCTGAGGAAATCTGATTTACAAATGTGCACGTGGGAGGGGAGGGAGGAAGGAGAGAAAAATAACTTTGGAGATCAGGGAAAAGAGTCTTTTAGCTAATATTTCTGCCAAAGGGACCCCTTCTGTTCCATTGCTAACACTCACTTTAGTGAAAAGAATCCTGGCACATTTTCTTAAAATCTAAAACAAGCAAGGTTCATGCCAGAAAAAAAATGTATGTACAGGAAAGGTAAATTTCTTTCACTGATGTCATGGTTTAACCACAGGCAGCAACTAAGCCCCACACAGCCACTCACTCACTCCCCCACAGCGGAATGAGGGAGAGAGTCAGAAGGGTAAAAGTAGGAAAACTCATGGGTTGGGATGAAGACAGATTAATAGGTAAAGGAAAAGCCACAGACACAAGCAAAGCAAAACAAGGAATTCATTCACCAGTTCCCAGAGGCAGGCAGGTGTTCAGCCATCTCCCGGAAAGCTGGGCTCCACCCCATGTAACAGTTACTTGGGAAGACAAACGCCATCGCTCCAAACATCCCTCTCTTCTTTCTCCCCCAGCTTTATATGCTGAGCATGATGCAATGTGGTCTGGAATATCCCTATGTTCAGCTGGGGTCAGCTGTCCTGGTGTGTCCCCTCCCAGCTCCTTGTGCACCCCCAGCCTACTCACTGGTGAGGTGTGATGAGAGGCAGAAAAGGCCTTGACTCTGTGAGCACTGCTCAGCAATAGCTAAAACACCTCTGTATTATCAACACTGTTTCCAGCACGAGTCCAAAACAGAGCCCATACTAGCTACTATGGACAAAATTAACTCTATCCCATCCAAATCCAGCACACCTGATGCAGGTCACAGTGTGGACATGCCTTTTCCAGTACTACAGTGCTTTCGTTTGTTATTAATTTCTTCCAAGCTGATATAAACTGCCCTGAAGAACATAAGATGCTCTTATCTGGACTGCTGGCTCTAAGAAAACTAAGTGCAATCATTTACCATGTTGGCAGTCCCCAGTCCTTTGCTCTGCCTCTCTGCTTGAGGTTAAACACACCGTAAGAAAGACAAAAAGCAGGGCCTGGTTTGCACTAGTTCACAATACAGCATGGGAACTTCCATTGCCAAATATTAAGATGTCAGATCATGAAAGTGAAGAGGGGGCCAAGGCTGGAAAAGGTTTGGCAACATCCTAAACACTGCGCTGACTGCTTGGTGAACACAGGCAAGAGCCTTAGCAAGATGTACATGTCTGTGTCATATGAGCGTGTCTGTGCGGTTCTGTTCCCCACCTTATCCTGGATGCACTGCTGGGCTGGCAGGTTCTTGGACATCCCCCATTCCTCATAACTGAGTCTGAGTTCACCCAGGGGAGTGTTTCCTATGGCCACCTAGGAAAGAGATCTGTTAGTACCTGTAAGAGGAAGAATAGCCTTAAACCAGAGGAAAAGCTCCATGTACTGGCTGGTTGACTTCATGGTGCAGCTCTTCTAACTCCTCCCTCAAAACAGATTATGGCACAAAGGTGCAAGAAACAGTAAGGACTGGTAACTGAGATAATTAGAAGAAACATTATAGAGTGTGATAATCTGCATAGAAACATTTGCAGATAAATTGCAAGCTATGAAGCTCTTTTTGGGTCCTTGGGGCTATTAGTGAAGTGTTCATAAGCTTGCTATAGCAAATGATTCAAAGTAGATCTGAATTCTAGACTGTTAGTTCCCCTTGGAAAGCTTTACCATCTAAGACGAAGGTTTGGCTGAAAAGGGGTTGTTTAGCAGCTTCCATCTATCCAGACAGAATGTAAAGGCAATGATCAGCCAGAGCACAGAGCTCAAAGGGCAGGTTGCAGTGTTGCTGGGAGCAGGCCAGCGAGTGCTGCAGAGGACTGAGGTGGGACGAGACACATAGCCCCCTCAATGCTGAGAATAACTATGGCAATGTTACAGACCAGCTGGGGTCTGTGGGCAGTAGAAAGTCTTAATGCAGAAGGTTACTGGGAGGGCATAAATTAAACAAGGACTTACACATACTCCCAAATAATACCGAAAGCAAAGGGGGCAAAGTGAAAGGCAGAGAGAGACACCGACATCCAGGATTCTAGTCCTGGAAAGACTGTTCAGCCCTGGGGATCACGTTTCATTATCAACCAAGATGTCAAGTATTTTAGTCAGAAAAACGTACTCATGCAAGTTACCTAATATTTCCTTTGGAAAACCAATTCTGAATGAGTTGAATTATCCCACGACAACCAGAACATTTTTTTGAAAACTGAGAAATTCAGCACTCTAATCCTCTCTAGGTTCTTTTACCACACATCCCTACTTTAAATGAAATTTAGCATTGATACAGGTGATTACTGCTTTACAAGTATCTCATTACAGCTTTGGCAGATGGACCTGCAACAGCTAACACAGAGTTCAGTTCATTCTTTGTCTTTGCCTTTCCTCTTCTCCCCCCACTCCTCCAAAGCAGTAAACAGGATTTTTCAAGCTAGTTTATAAAATATACCCTGCAAACACTGAGATATTTTCAATACAGCTGTTCCACATCAGTGAAGATTTGTTTCTTAGCACTGGGCAGTGCTATTATAAAATAACACCTAACCCAGTGATTAATGTTGAAGAAACTGCTGTCAAGAGTGCGGGTGTTTCCTGAACCAATAAAACCTTCCACAAAGCCTGGTAAATCTTGGTTAGCAGTTTTCTAATACCTGTGAGAAAACAAAGTAACTTCCTATTTGCCCTTACTGTGAGTGAAGGTGGAGGTAGCAGTGGTTGGGTGGGCAGGCTGGTTTTTGAGGGCTCACCCTCTGGTTCACACACTGGGAAGGGAAGGAAGGCAGCCAGAGAAAATAAAGTTCTCCTTCTTCCCCATGAGACACCTTCTCAAGACAGGCAAGCATTAGGGCAGAGTAAAAGAGATTTAGGGGTGTTTGTTGCAAGGAAGTTGGGAAAAAAGGTCCTGGCAATGCACTTTGCTACACTGCTGCACTGGGCTCCTCCTGGATGCTCTTGGTCAGTAAACCTGAGCAGAATCCCAGAGCAGGAGTGTAGGGATTATTGAGGCAACCCTAAAGTCCAGCCAGCCCCTACCAAGGACTGCTGTTCCTAGAGACACTTCTACAGCTTCCCTCTAGAACCAGAAACCTGTCTTAGAGGGAATCATGGTGGTTTGACTCCCTCTACACGACTCTTCCACACACATGAATTTTCCCCTGTGTTTCTTACTCTATGCTAACCTTTAAGAAAGGCAATAAGGAAACTTTTCTCAGAAGGATGGGGAGGAAACGAAAATACAAATGAAATGTAAGTCCAATACATGTGACATCTACCAGACACTCAGTTTTGCTAGTCTCAGTTACAGTATGTAATGACATAGGTTCCACATTTGTCAAGAGAGAGAAAAGTAGCCTGTTTTTCTAGAGAGATTTACCCTTCAGTTTCAATTACATAACAGAAGAGTTTGAAACTTAGGCTATGATTGTAAAGCAAAAAATAGATCTGCTGGAGAGGTTTGCAAAACCTCACACCACCAGGTTAACCCTAGCTCCAAGGGGTTAAAATTAGCATCCTAGAAGTGCTTTCCCTCCCACTGCCTGGTAAGTGGATTGCCTTCCTGCCTCAGGCAGCTTTTGGATTATATCCATTTTCAAACAAAGAAACTCATCTGGCAGTAGAGCTTGACCATACTATTCTTTAAGTGGTGTAAAGCTTTTCTCATCTGGAGTTTTTCCACTTTGTTCTGTAACATCTGAAGATATCTTTTTCCTTACCTCTGTACTATATGTCACGACGGAATCAAGATGCCAATGTAACAAAGACATTTTGACCAATGTTATGTAAATGTCAATGTGAGAAATTTCTAGTTTAGTGGCATCAGTCAGGGCATGGTTCACACATGGAGCGATTGATTTCACTGGAATTTAAAGGATTAATCCAGGAACAAAATTGTCTCTCTTCATGGTAAGGATAAGAGCTTCCTCCTTTAAAAAAAAAAATTAATTACACCTCATTAAACAATTCCAGACTTAGATAAGAACTTCATTAAATTAACCAAAATTACTCCTACACTGGAAATACAAAGCATTAGCTTTGAAAAATAAACTAACTGAAAGGTTCTCTGAGGGAAAGAAAACATCCTAATTTGTCTATTGTTAAAAGACCAGAGATATTTATTTAAAATGTTTAATTAAACACACTAATTAAATACATTCAATAGGATTTAATTTTCTTGTTCCTAGTCAAGGCTTGGTACAACTTACACACTCATAACTATTTCTGTAAGCATTATAGCAAGGGAATTAATGCCACAAAAAAACCTACAAATTCAGTTTTTAGTTTGTAGACTCCCATTCAGATGAAACAGACTTTGTACATGAAAACGAATCAAGATAGGAAGTAAGTATGAAATTATGGGGGAAGGCAAATGGAAAAGATTCAGCATGCTCCTTACAGTAGGATCCTGCAGCTGTTGCAATAGGCAGGGATGGAGGAATTGAAGTTTGAAGGAGGGAAGACTTGTAAAAAGCCTCGAAGCACTGTGTCTGGGTGTTCATGTGAGATATATTCCCCAGCATCAGGAGTATTTCTGTAAATAGCTGCCTAAGAGAAAGCCAGCTTACAGCTTGTTATGAACAACATCTTTCCTTGTTATTGCCTGGCAGATAGTCCCTAAAACAGCAGTTTGGCCATTTTATGTTATTTTTTTTCTTTTTTGTTGTTGCTTCTAAGACTTTGTCCATTGCTACTTTTAGCTTTACTGAGTCTAATTCTGCTACCTCTACCTTGCCATACATGCTTTCACTCCCATCAGCTTTAAATGAACTACATGCCACTATGTGCAATGCACAGACAAAAATCAAGTCCACCCCACCATGTCAGATGCAAGGAGATGCTGGCCCAGCCCTCTATCAACCAGAGACCCTGCAAGTGTAAGGTCTGCTCCTGCTCTATGGTGACTTAGACCTGCCTCAGTCTCCTGATCTGCAATGTAGATGTTGGTCTTTGTCTTTCCAGTGCCTGCCCAAAGAGGGTCAAGATCCACATGCAGGACCTCAGGGTGTTACCACACACACATAGCTGGGCATGCATCCTGCCTCCTTCCCTTGGCCACAGCCCAAAAAAGAGCTCTCCTGGGAGAGCGCTGGAGGCAGACTTCCCAGAGCAACAAGGTGCTCCAGACACTATTCCTTCAGCCAGCCAGGCAGAGCAGCAAGAACAGTCTTGCCTCGCCCACGGCATAAAACAAACGAGAATGCCATCCCGGCGTGGTGTCCCTGTAGGGAGAGAGCCGGACACCAATGTGTGCAGCCACAATACCTGCTTTCTCTTTGGCATGCAGTGGAAAAACACTGGCAAAGGCTTGCCAGTGAGAAAGATGTAATAGCTGGACCTAAGTGAGGTAAATGGAGTTGTGCTGCTAATGGATCATCAGGGGAGCTGCGGTGAGGTGTTTTTACCTCTACTTTGCCTTTGACGAAATCATAGCTGGGAAAGCAATGTTCTCACTGATTCATAAGCTGCAGATACTGTGGAAATATAGATTTACTCCCATCACTCAAGTATTTATTAAGTTAATAAGTTTCTGAAGAAGGCAATATAACAACAATAAGAGTTTATCTTCCTGAGCTAGCTCTCTTCCTTTAACTTCTGACAAAGAAGTGGCTTTTCTGTTTATCTTCATTCCAAGCACTTGCTCTACTGAAAAAGAAATATTTCTTTCCTAAACTACAGGAATCCAAGAAGGTGTACACAAGTATTTGTAGTGAACCACATTACTCTGGATATGGGTAAACTGGGTACCAACAGTAGAAGCTAACATTCAGCCTGAACTCACATGATGCCTGGACAGCTGAAAAGAACATGAGGAAAGAACAAAACCATCATTTATTTTGTGTTCCTTTCTGAAAAAAGCAATCTTCAAGTTTCTCTTTTGTTTATCTAGAGCCAGGGCTTTACATACAGTTAAAACATAAATTCAGTGATTTTGCTTAGGTATATTAGATTTACAACTCATACTGAACTAGTAGGCTTTTCTTGATTTTTTTGCAAGTTTGTTTTATTTCATTTGGTCCTTGATTTGAACAATGAGAATTTGTCTCAGTGCTGAACTGAGGATCTGCTTTTTAGGAGGTATGAACTCCCGGTAGTGTAAAGGAGATCATTTCCTCCACAATTCTGCAAATCAGGCTTTTGGGTTTGTAGAAATAGTTTATTCCTTGAATATTAGCCCAATTCCAATTCACAGTTCACACAATTTTTCTCACAATCCAGTTGGAAGTTTTCAAATCCCATAAATACAATGTTTTTGAAAATACTGTTTCAATACATTATCACTATAATGCATTTCTTCCTTCACCCCATTTTTATCTTTTCATTCCACCCGTAGAAATTGTTAATTTCTAATGAGCCCATGTTCAAATTCCATTAAAAATGAAGTATTACCTGGCTGGTGCATATGTGTTTGCCACAGCTCAGGGAAGAGTAAAAATAGGTTTGCCAAATATACCACTGGAGGAGGAAAAGAGAAGGAAAAGTGCCATCACAATAAAAAAAGCTGATGTAAACTTCATTTATAACTGCAGTTGCCTGTGTAAATATTTACCACATGTTACCCACAAGCCAAACTATGAATGGTACGGACTCAAAACTAAAGATTCAGCGTGCATTTCCTGTCAACCCCTTGTGGTGGAACTCAGTTTAATCCTTTGTCTTTTCTGGCTTTCTTACACTTACCTTGATGCTTTTTACACTGAGATTTAAGGCAGTAAGATAACCTATCACAGATCCAGGTAGAGAAAACCAGGGAGTACACCTCAGATCAGAGAAGAGGACAGACATTTACCCTGAGGTGTTGTGGGGCATAGGAATGGACCACCGGCACACCTACACAAATAGCCCTATCTCAACTCTGCTAGAGCTCGACCCCAGCAGCTCACAGACAAACTCCCCTTCAGCAGCTCCTTAACAACATGAGCAACAAGATAGATCCTGACAAGTGTCTCACCCCAAGACAAGGGAGGAAAAAGAATATGATATGATTTTGCTGTAGTTAAACACCCTGAAAGTAATCAAAAAAGAGGAAAGCTGAGAAGTATAAATGTGATCTGGGTGAATAAACTTGAAAAGAAAGTAAGATCTAATATGGTTTGGTATTATTCAAGGTTCAAAGGTTTATGTTGGGACCTGTGTTTCTTTAATGTACCTAGATGGCTTAAACTTTATTGTTAATAACTATAACAATAGAGAGGTTAAAGTGGATGAAGTAAGTGCATTTAAAGAAAACAATGAAATACTAGTGTTAATGGGAAGATGATTAGTATTTCAGGACTTTCCTTGCCTTGAAATCTGATCCGCAGCAAAGTTGCATAAAGCTCTGGAAATCCTGCTGTAGGCAGCAACAGGGGTGGTGGACTCGCCGCTATTCTGCGTTCCCTCTGCTTCTGTGAAAGTACTGTATGGATTCACACAAGGAGTGGGAGATAGTCACTGCCCCATCACCATATTCATAGACGTCCCCAAATAGTCAGGGATTTGTGAGTGGCCAGTGGTGAACGTGACAAGTCTGTTCTGCTTTCAAATCATAAGGTCATAAACATATAGCTCAAGAGTACACTGGTGACCTGTCGTGGTTCAAGCCCAGCCGGCAACTTGGAACCACGCAGCCGCTCGCTCACTCCCCCCCTTTTCCTTCCTCCCCCCGCTCCCGGGGGGATGGGGAGGAGAATCGAAGGAATGTAACTCCCACGAGTTGAGATAACAGCTCTCCAGTAACTAAGGTATAATACAAACCACTACTGCTACCAATAATAATGATAAGAGGAATAACAAGGGAAAAGGACACAACCGCTCACCACCCGCCGACCGATACCCAGCCCGACCCGAGCAGTGATCTGGGCCTTCCGGGTAACTCCCCCCAGTTTATATACTGGGCATGACGTGCTGTGGTATGGAATACCCCTTTGGCCAGTTTGGGTCAGGTGTCCTGCCTCTGCTTCCTCCTGGCTTCCCCTCCTCTCTGGCAAAGCATGAGACTGAGAAAGTCCTTGGTCAGAGTAAACATTACTGAGCAACAACTAAAAACATCAGTGTTATCAGCGTTGTTCCCAGACTGAAAGTCAACAACACAGCACTGCACCAGCTACTAAGAAGGAGAAAAAATGACTGCTGTAGCTGAACCCAGGACATGACCTCTACTTTATTGATCCATTTTTCAGCTCTGTTTTATTAGTGTCATTGATTAGATTTATGAGTGCTATTTGTTTACAGCCTCTGGACCCTGCCATGCAGAGCTTTACTTTGTCAAGCAGAGAGACTGTAAAGTATACCAAGGAAATCAGGTGATAGATAGGAAACAATTTCTCATTAATATTGTATCTCATCTATGAGTTTTTCCAGAGGGGGAATTTTCAGTAGTTTGGCCTACATGAAAGCATTATAAACTTCAAGCTTTTCTTCTCAAATTTTCTGAAAGAGTGACCACCCCCACCCCACTTTTTGATTCTTCTGTCTTAGATGCCTTCCTGTGAACCTCCTTTTGTCCCTGTGCTCCCCCTGAGTTTGCTGAAGCTCAGTTCCTTCAGGTCAGGAAAGGAAAACAAGCTGTCATTACTGGCTGCAAGCATAAGCATCCATTTCCTCACCCAGCGAAGTACCAAGCTGCTGCCAACTAACTCTGCATCTTCCAGTATTTTGTGGTCTTCTCTGAATCTTTTAATGACTTCTTTCAAACCTTTTCATGACTCCTTACTGATTGTGACCACAGTTGAAAAAAGGTTGATGCAGAGTAAAAGTGAGAAGCAAAGATGCACAGATCGAAGGGAGAAGGACGCTTGTGACTTGGCAGAAGAAAGCAAGTTCAAAGGCACAGGTGGCAGCATAAGTAAAAGAGTTCACAGGTGCCAACAGCTCCCTGTGAAGAGTATCCGAGCTCATAGGGCACCACCAGGCAATGCCAGAGCCTGATAAGCAGAACATCAAGAAACAGCATAACTAATTGCAGATGGAAGGTTGTCATTTTACAGAACAATAAGGAGGTCTAGAGCAGGTTAAAAAACCAAAAAAATCAGATTCCTCAGGACACTGGCACCTGGAAAACTGCATTAAAACAGCTCCTCAGTACACTGAGTACTGCTGGCCACATAATTTACTCATCAGTCTTATTCTGCGTGGTCTTATTCTTTATCTTCTGCCTCTACAAAATGCTGACTAGGGATCTCATTAACTAAAAATAATTAAACATACATTACCTTTATCATGTGGTAAGACTTCTGCAAAGTCATAATAATATAGTATTGGCAGGTAGTTGTCACAAGACCTATTAAACAGGTAAATATGTGAGCTGAAAACAAGCTATTTATTTAAGGTTTTCTGTTTGCAGTAAATGCCTTTTCACCTCGTTATATGGCAGTGTTTCTGACCCTGGTTTACAGTTTTATAGAGAACAACATGGGCTCAAAGGCAAATAAAACAATGATTGCTTTAGTACACTCCCATGTAAATAGCTCTTTTGTTAGGAGGCAGCTACTAAAACTTGACAATTTTTATCATATAAAAGTAAGCATATGGAATCAAAGGAAAATTTATAGGCCAAGCAAAAGTAACCTCTTGCACCCAAAGTTGTTCCTAACTCACACATTTTTACTAGAGAAACAGAAGGAACTGACAGTTTCAGACAATTTGAACTGGCATTTGAACTGGTGTGTTTCATAAACTGAAAGAAATGGTGCAACGTTTTCCTAGTGTTGGACTAAGGGCACGGATCCAACATGCACAGAGCTCTTTCCATTCAGCAGGTAGGGAGAGAGTGCTTGTTACACATCATCTTTTTACCACAAAAGATTTGTATTCTGAGTTAGTAGGTAAGAGAGAACTTTTGGAGTATCTTTCAAGGGGCATACCCGAAGTTTCAGGATAATTGCTAAGACACTTTCTAATGCATGACCCAGGAAACGAAGACACAGCAAAGAAATCCTCCTAAGTTGGCATGCTTTCTGCTTGTTTTCCCTGCTTTTTAACTGATGTACTGTTCTCTTACAGGTGGCACTGTGCCATCACCTCCTCTGCTTCTGTCATGTTCTTGCATTGTGAACTTAGTCTGAATACTTGGTCCCTGGGTTGTGGTTTTTTTCTTGTTTGGCTTGGTTTTTTAACGTTGGGAGGACTGTTGAAGGAAAAACAAACTCTCTAGGAGATTTTCCAGCTGGAGAAAGCAAAGTTCCAAAACTATATATTAAAAGAAGGGAGAACTTCCCCAAACGTCAGTGACTGCAATAATAGGTCACATATTGTACAAGTGTTGTACTTTAAGCTTTTAAATGCAGCCATTAGGGATTGAAGCTTTTAGCGCTGACTGTACTGTAACGTGCAGAATGCTTTTGTAATCCTTGAGAGTAAAAGCAATACAGTGTAATTTTATATATTTTTCATCCTTAAATCATCAGCCTATTTACACTGGGGCTAAGGATTATCTCCATTTATTATGTGATGAACTGTGATGAAGACAGACTGGGTGCCTCACTGAAGGGCTCAGAGCAGTCAGTGAGAAAGTCAGGACTGCTGACAACTGGGTACCTATGCTGTACTTACTACAGCATATATTTGTTGCCACTGATCATCTCTTGTTCTTCACAAGAGATTCAGTATTTGAGTAGGCATTCTGCAGAGAAAAAGATTTGGCAGCATGAAATATTGCTCGCTTTTCTATGCATGCTGAATAAAAATATATGTGTATATGATATAGAGAAGTAGAGATAAGTTAATATATAGATTAAAATGAATAGTGTAAATGCAATTCTAGTTTCCATTTCCTTGCTGAAGTAATGGTTGGTCCTCTTCTGTGAAATCAATATAGAGTAGCATAACTGAAGTCATTACTAACTTCTTATTTATTTTGAATGGCCTAGAATGGGAACCTTCAGCCTTGAAGCTTCAGAACCTTTGAGAAGATTGCCAGATCATTGCAATCTTCCTGTCAAAACAGCTGAACCTGCAACATGCCAGCAGCAGTCAACACAGTGACACTTCTAATGGCAAAGTGTTCCTCTTAGGGAGGAGACAAGGCACACCTGTGATTATTCTGTGGCTATGACAAAGGACACTGCACAAATGCTAGAAATCTGGGTGCTTGTGAACATGAACACTAAAGCCCACATCTATCAGGGGCAAGAGGTCTTTAGCAATTAGGAGATCTACAGCGGTGTAGCACAGCTAAGGCAAAGAAAAATTATTCAGGCAAATGTAGGTCACAGCAGAGAAATGTCTTTGAGTTATTGGAAGAACAATGTACCTGCCAAAACCATCTGCCATTTTCCATAATTTCCTCTGCAGCTGAAGCTAGACTGCCCTCAGCTGAATGTACCATGTTTCTGGGTTGGCATGTACGGGCCACAGGAACTGGCAGGGGGGAGGAGGAGAAGGTAAGGGAACATGACTGGAGGGAAGGCAGGGGGCAAAAAGCAAACCGAGATGTGAGAGAATGTGCTACAATCAGGAAGGAAGCAAGCTGGTAGGAGATGAAGCAAAGAGCCAAAAATGGAAGAAGAAATGTGCCAGTCTAACGGCTTACTGCTGCCAAGGGAGTGGTTCTGCTTCCCAGATCTCTGCTTCAGGTAGCACTTCTTCCTCCTTTCCACCCTCTCTGGTACTCATCACTGCCTCAGTGAGGCAATTCAGCTCACCAAGCCATAGTAAAACCAGCCTTTCTTCTTTTTCATTTTTATTCCCTAATCTCTTTCTCTCCCCTTTCTGCCCCAGCTAAGTCTGCTTTTGGCTGGACCACTGGGCTCAGACAGAGCAAGATGGTTTCACAGGAGCCAGGATTCAGTGGATGCAGGACTGACATCTTCCTGACCACATGGACTGATTCAGTCCTCCCCATGAAGCTTCACCCTGAGCACAGCCAACCCACCCCCAGGCAGCTGCAGGTACATTTGCCTGCACATTGAATCTGTACTGAATTCTCATCCAAACTGAGGAAGGAAGGCTAGATGTTTGCTGGCCTGAAGTCTAAGAAAAGCTCTTAAGGAGGCAATATTGCATTTAATAGATCTTTCCTTATTAAATCTCATGATTCAGAGGGTCTAAATCAATCTGATGCTGCCGTCACTGTGAATCAGGGTGGTTAAAGAAAATTCAATCACAGACTCTGAGATTTTATTTAATCCTTTCAATCAGATCACGCTTGAGCACAAAGTTATTTAACAAAAGAAAGCTGTTCAGTAAAAAGTACTATTGTTACCTTGTATGTGGATACATCCCTCATGTTGTTATTACAAGATTCTCTTCAGGTTCTGACCCCACAAGCATTTTAATCTCATCCTTTGAGTGTTAACCAGCTTTTACAGTTACAGGCCAATGCTTCTATGCCAGAGTGGACACATACAAACGTATTCCAGCTGCTGTTAGGTTACAACAACTTCTGGTGTTGCAGGGATTCTGTCCTGGGTTCAGCTACAGCAGTCATTTTTTCTCCTTCTCAGTAGCTGGTGCAGTGCTGTGTTTTTGACTTTCAGCCTGGGAACAATGCTGATAACACCGATGTTTTTAGTTGTTGCTCAGTAATGTTTACTCTGACCAAGGACTTTCTCAGTCTCATGCTTTGCCAGAGAGGAGGGGAAGCCAGGAGGAAGCAGAGGCAGGACACCTGACCCAAACTGGCCAAAGGGGTATTCCATACCACAGCATGTCATGCCCAGTATAGAAACTGGGGGGAGTTACCCGGAAGGCCCAGATCACTGCTCGGGTCGGGCTGGGTATCGGTCGGCGGGTGGTGAGCGGTTGTGTCCTTTTCCCTTGTTATTCCTCTTATCATTATTATTGGTAGCAGTAGTGGTTTGTATTATACCTTAGTTACTGGAGAGCTGTTATCTCAACTCGTGGGAGTTACATTCCTCCAATTCTCCTCCCCATCCCTCCGGGAGCGAGGGGAGGAAGGAAAAGGGGGGGAGTGAGCGAGCGGCTGCGTGGTTCCAAGTTGCCGGCTGGGCTTAAACCATGACAGATTCACACACCCAGAAAATCTGAATTAAATTTATCATTAATTACTCTATCCTTTAGGTACTGTTAAATGTTGAATTCTGAAGAGGGCTACAAAAACAGCTTCACCTCAAGAAAACTTGTCTTAGAGAGAGACTGGTAAGCAAAATAGAATTAAATAGTTCAAAGGAAAGGTCAGAGGAGATCTTGCCATGATACATGAGTAATTATATAAGGAAGAGTTTTCTGATAGACTGTCCTTTGTGCCTGCAGTGGCAGAGCAAGATTCAGTGGCTGGAAGCTAAACCTAGAGAATGACTGTCACTCACTCCCTCTACCGCAGAATCCTACAGGCATCAGCATGTGGAGTGTGTTTGCAGGAGTCCCCACTGTACCATACCCAGAGCACCACAGGGTGGTTGAAAATAGGGAAGAAGCAGCATCTGGTTCATACAGGACCACCAACAGCCCCTAAAGCCTGGATGACCTCAGCTTTGGAGTGCCGCTTCTAGAGCACCTGAGGACCCCATGCACATCCTCAAGGAGCCATGGCATGGATGTTCTCATTCTTTTTCATGCCATACTTGACAAAAATGGGGTAGTTCTGTATTCTATAATACATGATTGTTCTTGTCATCCTGATCCACTGGTCTCGTAACTGCCACTCTTATCCCTCCATTTGTCATGCATTTATAGTGTTACTTTTCCCTGATCCATGATACTGGGAAAGAGGCTGGTAGCATTTCACAGGAGATCAATGAGGAATCACAGTGGTAAAACACAAGTCTTCCATCCGCTGCTGAGAGGAAGACATGATAAAAGAAGATTTGGGATTGTTTCCTTGTTTTCATGTAAAGGGCTTCTTATAGTATGGCAAGTCACTAGTGACTGTAGTGGTAAGAAAGTGAAGAGAGATTGCCCCAAGTGAGGAAGATGGGGGCTTAAGGAGGAGAAAAGTAAGTTAGCTGAAAGACAGGGAAATTAGAAAGGGGAGGGATGAGAGAACAGCTGTGCATTTCAGGAGGAGTCAGAGGCACGGCTGATGAAAGCTATAACACCTGCTGGAGGCACCATCACAGGGTTTGGTAGATGAGGGGAGAGCAGTGAGTATTTGTCTACCTTGTAGTTCATAAGGCTTTCAACAGTGCCTCTCATAACATCCTCCTAGAGAAGCTGATATAGTACAGGCTGGATAAGCAGACATTGAGGTGGACTGGAAGGTGGCTGAATGGTCTGGCCCAGGGGGTGGTGATCAGTGGCAAGAATGGTTGAGACCAGAAACTAGCAGTATTCCTCAGAGGTCAGTACTGGATCCAATCATCTCTTCGTTTAAAAGGCACTTTTTACCTCAGGAACATAAATTCCTAATTCACTACAATATACCACAACACCAAGCTTTACTACTGATCACCTTGTTAATATGTAATATGAACAGAATATAAAAAATATTTTGTAAATTCTGCTAAAAGTCTCCCACAGTTTTCCAAGGAAGGTAAGAAATTTGACAAGTTTTCATAAAAACACACATCAGTCTAGCTGATCTGTCTGTACCATATTCCATTAATAAAACCCATCAAAATGTGCTTTCCTACTCAGCTCAACAGTGTTATCATTGTGGTTTAATGCATTTATACAGCAGCAAGATATAAATTTGCATTTTATTTCCATTTTAACATGAAAGCCTGAATCAAGGACTGTACTGCTTCCACTGTGCAATATGTTATTGCATATTGCTCTCTAGTCTTATCAGAAAACAAGAGACACTTGAACAGATATTGTGAAGTGCCTCATGTAAGAGGGAGCATTTTTAAAAACTCTCTTTCATGTGGTTCTCTCATGAAAAGAGCTTGAGCTGACCCTCAACCCTCTTGTTGCAGAAAGGAAAAGATGTTCTTGCTCTCAGAGGCTTTAATATCTCCCTGTAGATGGGATGATCTTTGCCGCTTACATTTGTACATCATCTAGCATAACATAAACACATTTTGAGACAAAGAACTTCAGCAGTGATATAACACAATCATATTTTGGAGTTAGCAAGCTAGCCCTGCCGGAGGGCATTTGCGCGTTAGTTTTCCAACCATGAGTCTACAGGGAATTTGAGCTGTAAGAGTTTCTCCTGATTGGATCATATTTTATTTTCTTCTCAACAGAAAAAGAGTGAAGCATCCTACCAGTAGA
This sequence comes from Nestor notabilis, assembly GCF_000696875.1. Lineage (NCBI taxonomy): Eukaryota > Metazoa > Chordata > Aves > Psittaciformes > Psittacidae > Nestor > Nestor notabilis. Next base: position 136,706 of record NW_009913301.1, read on the forward strand.
ATCTCTGCTTTGTAATTCCAGCCATAAGAGATTCAGGGTGCCTGATTCAGAGAAGTAACCTGCTTAACGCACAGTATGAGACTGCACTTTTCTTCCCAGGTCTGTTTTTGAGTTAGAGTTTGATACAGGCGATGTTTCTGTCACACTAGCACTTCAGGGTTTTTTTTTCTTTCCTCTTTCAAGGGTTGGTATCAGCACAATGCTGTGGAAACACAGTGATTGTTACCCCAGCACCTGCAAAGGCCAACACCCAACTTGACCAGCAGCCAGGCCAGAAAAGCTGATGTGCTGGATTTGTTTGGGGTGGAATTAATTTTCTTCACAGCATCTAGTATGGGGCTCTGTTTTGGACTTGTGATGAAAACAGTGTTGTTAATACAGAGGTGTTTTAGCTATTGCTGAGCAGTGCTCACAGAGTTAAGGCCTTTTCTGCCTCTCACCCCACCCCAGCAGTGAGTGGGCTGGGGGTGCACAAGATGCTGGGAGGGGACACAGCTGGGACAGCTGACCCAGCTGAACAAAGGGATATTCCAGACCACATTGCGTCATGCTCAGCAGGTAAAGCTGGGAGGAGAAGAAGGAAGTAAGGGGGAGACGTTTAGAGTGATGGCGTTTGTCTTCGCAAGTAATCATTACAAGTGGTGGAGCTAAGAAAATATCATCTCTTTAGCCTAGTCCCAACCCAAATTTCTTCTGCCTTCTGTGTTACGCAAACTCGATCATTAACTGAAATCAAACGCAAAGTTTCACTTACTTGGTCTCAGGCAAACATATCAAACCTTTTTCCTCAGAATTCATTAATGCTTTCTTGCTTTTCAATACAAAGATACTGAAGGATGAAGTATGCTTATGATCCAGACTAGTACCAGAAATTGCTTTGATATCTGGGAAAATGCCCCAGTCATCTATCTGGAATTATTCACATTTTCTCTTCTCTCTCCTTTTCTGCTGTAGGAAATCTCACTTTTAGGAACCCAATAATAGATAAGCAACAGGGTTAGATGTTCCAGCCCTACAGCAGCTGTGGGTCCTGGTTCTTCCCTCACAGAGACATCTTGCTGGCCTTGCTGGTAGGCATCTATATCTGGTAGCAAGACAAATCATACCAGCACCTCTAACGTCCGCATTTCCTGCCTTTTCATTTGCTCTCCTTCACATCTTATGCCTGTTCCAAACCCCAACTGGAAATAACTGAATCTCTACTTTTGTGTATGGCGATTACTGGCTTCTATGCTAGAGGTGTCAGTGCCAGTCCAGGGGCCAAGCAAGTGACAGAAATAGTGGGAGTGTCACCATTGCACAAGCGAACTCTGCGAACCTGTGGTTCTGAATTGGGTATTTGCTAGACAGTGCTACGAACACATTTGCACAAGTTTATGTAGGTAGAAATAAAAACAAACATTTCATGGCATAAGACACATGATCTAACCCTAAAACAGTTTACTCTTAAAAAAAAAGAAACAGTAAACTAATTCTCTTACTTTGTGGCTAGAGTCAAGATAGCTATCAATGAAAAAGTAGAAATGGCATTCAGTGCCAATCAAAGATTTTTCTTCTATGAAATCATAAAAAATATACTTCATGTACTTGGCTGCTCTCAACATATATGGGATGAACACCACGGAGAAAACGGGGAGTCCAGTCTTCAAGGATGAGAAATGAGCTTATGAATGACTGATGATGTAAAAGGAACACACAGTTCATAATACGCTAACTTTTTACAATTCACTTGCAAAGTCCCTTTTGTTATCATGAAAAAACAAACCCCAGGATCTGCATTGCTCCAAAGTCTGTGTCTTTCTCCAGTTGCTCGTGCTTTATTTGGCCTCATGGCCTACTGTAAAAAGAAAAACTCATCACAATCTCCCCAGCTTCCATGTAAGATATAATTTTTAATGGTTTTCTATGTGTGAAGACATGGAGAACTTGTGAGTAAAGCCCGAATCTGTAACACATAGGTCCCTTCTGTTTTCCAGAATTACAAAATGAAGTAATGACTATTTGCCAAAAATCTCAGCCATCCTCCTATTCAGGTTCTCGTTGTGCATAATTCTGACTTCTGAAAGAGAAGTCCTGCCTCAGAACGTAAGAGGTGAGTGTCACAGTAAATGTAACAGGCATACCCTAGACTAGATGTTCTGCCACACAGTAAGTTGCTTAATTGGACATTCGAAAAAAAAAAAGAGGTATACTTTTTATATGGTCCCAGAAATTGCGAGTATTTAAGACAGAAATCCTTTCAGACTGGCACAACAACTTTTAATGATAGATGCTTGAGTCTGAACTCAGCTGAAACCAGTGGTTAATGCTGTAACAGCGTTAACAGAGGTGGGAAAGGAGTTAGAAATCACATGTTTGCATGAAAAATACTCAACTGAGTGCATTAATTAGAAGCAGAAAGCAAGAAAGAGTTCAAAATGAACAGAATGGCCTTATTTATGTAGACAACTTAACTTGTTTTCAAATCCCTTGAAGTACCTTTAACCCTGAGGTTACCCTGCTTCTCAGCAGAGATCATGCTGTTTCTCATGTGCGTACAAAAGATGGTTCATGCCAGAGAACAGTCCACTGCGTGGAAAAGCTAAAAGAATGAGAACCTGTCTGCCATCTGTGCGAACATGGTAAGCAAGCTTATGAGCAGCATGGCAAGTCCATTCACAGAGAGCTTGTCCTGGCATCTCATCTATGCTTTGTTATAAAAAGCCTTCAAGAAAAGGAACAATTCCGAGTACTGCCCACACCCACAAACAGATGTAGAAGTGGAAAGCTACTACAGCAATTAGCTATGATAAACTCTCAAGAGATATTTTGTAACCCACAATTTGCCGGGATAATCCCAGCCACGTAGATTGTCTCCCATGAAAACAGTTTGACCTCAGATCTCTTTCTTGGAGCATGTGGCTGGTTTTTTTCCCAGGTCCCTCCCTTGGGCATTCAGTGGAACAGCTCTGTTTACTAGTGTTTCAGCCCTTCCAAGTATAATATGAGAGTGTCAGAAATGTAATGTTATTTCAGGTTTACAAAGTTCAATTAATGGCATGATTGGTGGCACATGATTAAAATAAAGATAATGTAAAAACTTCAAAGGAATGTTACCAGATACTGAAACTCAATTTGCTGGAGATTTTCAGGGAAGGTTCCTTCACAGAAAAGTCTCCATTTTACATTTAGAATAGTCACATTTTGAACAGTCTCAGATTTGTCAGAGTCCCATCCAAGGCAATTGCAGGTGTATATCAAAGTAGAAGCCCAGTTTCTCTGTAAATAAATATCACATAGTAGCAAAGTATTATAGCATGTTATCTTTAGTCTTATGAAAAGAAGATGTGGAACTTACTAGTTCAGCAACTAGTTCAGCAACTCATGTCTTTCAACAACTTTCTGATTTTATGATGCATTCAAAATCATGAAACTGATGCAAAACACTTTTGCTAAGAGTTCTTGGGTAATAGCTGAATCCTAAAAAGATTCCCAGAAGTCTCCTTCTGACCCTCAACTGTATTGTTATCTCAAAACATAGTCTCATACATAGTCAATCAAGTTGATGAGATTTACATTATGTCATTTTCTTCATGATGAAAGCCATTAGTACAAAATCAAGATCACAGAGTTGGAATTTTCTTCCTGAAACTGTATTATTTTGCATAGCCCCAAAACCCCTAATTCATCTCCAAGGCAAAACTATAAGGGGTAAGCAAGGGAAGAACTAGGTCTACATTATTGTCTTAACTGTATTTTGACACCATAAAACTACTATATTTTTGACAGATCCTAAGTGATGCTTATTCCAAGTTGTGTATGTGAGTCGCATGCACAGGAGTTCACAGTGTCAACAGCAGTACTGGATTTTAGAAGCCATAAGTAAATCATTCTGATTGAAAACAAAATAACATGTTCTCTGCCAAACAGCTCTCAGAAAATAAACCACATGTGTATAACCTGAGAAACAAAGAGGCAACAATCAGCTTGTCTGAAACATCTATAATCTTTGTTTGGTATTTAGCAAGTATGTTGGTGTGTACAGAGGCTACAGACAAACCAAGAGGCTGCTGGGAGGTTAGGGTCATCCTGCTGAAACTCCCTTTCAGGTGAACAGCTGGCCAAAAAACATGATGCCTAAGTTTTTCATAGTAATCTTGGAAGCTGGAAGTAAGATGGAACTAAACCACCATACTGTCCCACAAGGATAAATTTTAATCATATTGGCATGTTCAGTAGCCCAGCCATGCTTCAAATCTGCTTTGGACCTGCTGGAATATGAATAATAGAACAACAGCAGCTACATTTACAAGTTGCTGGTCTGCACACAGGATTGTTACCATATGACTTATATCTGCCCAAAGCAAGAAAAAAAACCTTTTCAACATTGCCAGTGGAATACTCTGGCACATCTCTCTTCATTCCTCACTCCCACTGCATTTGAAAAGGAATTTATCACTGTAGCTACTATTCAATGCAATGACACTGAAGTGTTTTCTAGACAACAAAGGACTGAGGTAGAAAGCTTTGTCCTTTCCAAAATTCAGAATCTCAACTAATACTGGGTATATTGCTAAATTAAAACTTGAAAACCTGGTAAATCTCCACCTTTGCACAGAGCAGCCTTTATTTAATGTGTAAATCCTAGGGAAACATAAAAAAAAAATAAAATAAAAACGAAGAGAAATAGAGCATTTGTGCTAACTGTCCACAGTGTTATACAACATGGCTTTCTATAACAAATCATTTGGGATCTTATCTGGAGTATTTTCTTTATCTGTGCATCTTTCTAAACTGTTCTTGTTACAAACTCCTTTGCTTTCAAGGCTCATTCATCAGGAGAGCTTTTTGCTTATCTGAAGGCTAAGTAAACACGAGGGAAAACAAGCAGCCCAAGCTATTGTGCCACCAGACAATGTCTTACTGCCACCTAGTGTTGAGCAAAAAATATGAAAAGCTCATTATTTCACAGGCATTTAAACCAAATAAAAAGCTGTTCAGAAAAAAAACAGGAAGGAAATCTTTTAGAAGGTGCATGTGAATATGCGAATATATATATAACATTACAATAATGTTTTAAGAGTTTATAAAAGGAGGAAAGTGTTTTATTTTCATTTCAAATTTGTCTTCGTAAGCAAGCGGCAAATGCCCACTAATGGTTAACAGCCGTTTGGCTTTAAAAGCTGCAAAAAGGGCAATTTTTTTTTTCCCGGGGAAAATTAATGAATATTTATGATTTTATTCCCCGTTTAGATTTTTTCCTTCCCCCCCTCTTTTTTTTTTAATAGTTACATCATGAATAATGAGATTTCTTGAAATGTTAGAGATATTTTTTTTATCTTACTCTTGGGCTTTTTCTCAAACATTGCAAACATCACTTTTTGCACACACTTCAATACATCCAAGTAATGAAATATTCCTACAGTGCTTTTTCTTCTTAGCAGTTCAGAATAAATCCACATGCTGCAGACAACTTTCCCACCTACCAGATAAACCATATACAATGGCAGGATTGGTCCTTGCACTTTAACAACTTACAAAATCATTACTCAAAGAAAATCCATCCTCTGGTAGTTCCATAGAGATTAGTTTTCCTTGTGAAGCAATCACTGCACAGCAACACATACACACACACACACATACACAAGCATGCACAGACAAAGCCAAGAGGCAGCAAACTCTTCTGCAGCATTTGACCTTGCAGAATGATGATAAAAAGAACACAATTAATCGAGTGTGTATTAAGGATGCTAGCATTACTACAGGTTTACTCTCTATCCATCATTACTAGATAATGCTGCCTCTACCATGATGGCTCACTGAAGACCGTCCTTTATACTCTAAATCTGTTGTTTTCAACTCGTAGTTTGCAAACCCCTCAAAGTCCTGTGGACTATTTCTAAGGTGTCTGCAAAACCAGATTTTTTTTAACTCCTTGCTCATTATAAGAAACTTTTATCTGCTGCTATTATTCCTAACTAGGAAAATTTGTGCTTTAGGCAGTCATGGGAACATATTAACAAAGTCTAGATGCAGTGAGTTGCAAAAGATGTTATGTCACAGGTTGAGAGGCCCAAAACAGGGGATTGCTTCATATCCAAGTAAACAACCCAACTCACACTAACTGTGACTGCTGGAAAGACAAGATTAAAAAAAAGAAAATGGAAAAAAGAAAGAAAAGATAGCTCAAAGACAGGAACAGAGCTAAGAGCACCAGAGAAGGGGCAAAGCACATTATTTGTGCCCCAAATCCTCTTTCCAGTCAAGAACTTTTCTAAAAGAATTATTTTCAAACCCTAGGACTCATAGTCTTGAGTGATCCCTTACAGTACCCATGTTGGGCTCCCACTAGTATACACAGCAATGCTTCTACTGCCCCCAAAGCCTCCCTTCTTCCTAGCCATCTCTGTTTCCTCAAGAGTTCTTCGAGCTTTGGCAAGAGAGTCATATCATCCTGTCTCAGTTCTGCTGGTCGAAGAGATGTTAGAAGGCAGCTCTCCTCTTACTACTGCTATATTTGTCCTTGCCTTATTCCATTCTATTCCATTCCACTCCATTCCATTCCTTCATCTTTCTCCTCTGCTCTTTACTTTCCCCTTTTGCTATAAAAAGAAGCCAGACATACCCCTTTTTCAGTCCCAAAAGCGCTCAAGGTCACTTAAGTCAGAAACCTCTTGTGGCTATAAACAAAAGAGATGCCAGTAAAGGGGAGTTTCTCAGACTTTGTTACCCAGGACAGCTTTCATTCTGTCACTTATAGTCTTAGTCAATCATAGGGCTTCTAAATATATAATATGGTAACATGCGTCTATGAATCTCTCCCAGTCTACATAACCTACACAACATACATAACCTACCCAATGTATACCTTTGCAGAAGTGCCTCATGGTCCCAGTCTAGATCTTGCAAAATCACATTTGTGGTTACTGTCTCCCTGTAAACACAAGGATATGTGAGGCCAAATACCAGGAAGTAATTAGAGATTCATGCGTTTAAATCTCCTTAAGAGTAAAGGAGAAGTAATTGGACCAGTCTCTTCTGTTGCAGTATCGTCAAATCGCCAGTGTTCAACCAGATGCCACGTGTTCCTCTGGCAGGATGTGGGTGTAAGTAAAACCTACTAAAAAATGGTTGCTTAAGATTGAAGATGTCTATTTCTTCCATACTGCGGAGAGAAAAGTCACCCATATATACAGGTTAAACGCCCATCGGTACCAAGGCTGCACAGTATGGATTTGGATTATAAATCCACAGGAAATCTAGATGTTGGTGTTTAATCCCAGCAAACCCTTGATTGTGTCACAGCCTGGAAGGTATTCAGTTGGAAAAGCCTGTCTGGAAGCCCCAGTACCTGAACAATGTCTTTTGTGGTCAGACTTGAATTGGATTTGTCTGATGGTAGCCCTTGGTGACTTTTAGCAGACTAGTATTTTCTCCTACTTCTGTAGGAGCTTAGAAGTCATTCATTTCATTATGAGAATGAGGCTCAAATGCTTTTTCTTACAAGAATTTGAAGGATTTCTTTGTTTAATTCTTAATCCCTGGCTCAGAGTTTGTGACTGAAAGAGCTCTATATTGTTCTAACTTGCCTGTGATAAAGAAAATTTGAGAGAAAATGGACTCTCACACAGCACCCCATTGTGCTGTGTAGGTTTACCCACACCATCGTGAACAATGGCTGCTCAGCTGCCAGTATTTAGCAATAAACAAACATTAACAAATAAAAATGTTTGACAATAAATTTAATTGCTGTTGGGGAGGGGAGAGTCGGGTTTTGTCTTACATAAAAGCGAGCAAGAACTTCTTCAGGAAGAACAGTCAGTATTTCAAGCAGAGGAGCTATGCAAGTAAATCATTGATGGAAAGAGAGCCCTGCATCTGGGACAGAGGATAAAAGGGAGCTAAGCAGCCAGCAGGATGCAAAATGACAGCTGTTTAAACCACATTTCTAACTGCTGGGGCCAATGGTTTGATATCTCTGAGGAACAAGCAGACAGACATGGGGGGTGTGACACAGAAAAACAGAAAAGATCAGCATATTGTTATTTCTATTGTGACCAGACTGTCTGTTTCTGTCCAACTTCTATAATAGCTAATTAAAAACTGCCAGAGTTTACCCCATCCAAACATCTGGTTATCCAGGGCCTGCTTTCCCCTCTAAAGATTTAATGAATTTTAACATGTTTGAAAGAGCATTTCCCTCTGGCTTACTGAGATAAACAAGATATAAACAGACCCCTTGGGCCTGGTGCATCCTCTGCTCAGTAATATACCCAAAATGGTTTATTTCCCTATCCTCCCAGGATTCATTTGGCACCAGATCTCCTAGCTTTTGACTTGCTGATGAAGTACCCGAAAGCCCTGTGCCTTATGAGAAGGACAATTCCCCTGCTCCTACTGTACCCCAAGAGCAAGAATAAAGCTGCCAAAGCTGCTGAAGATGGTATTTCTTACCACAAAATGCTGTGATGAGGCTTTGCAGCACTAGAGGATGGTACACCCAGCTCTGATACTTCCTATGCAAGCTGCCTCCATCCATGACAGAGCATACCTCTCATCTGCAGCAGCCATTCTGTGAACACTTCCAGTCCTCGACTATATTTTTATACTGCTTGCATGAATCAGACCTCCAAAGTTGTCTCTATTGAGAGTCTTACTAAGCATGACCCACCCTCTCTAAAACACATTGATTTTATGTTAAACCTGTCCATCCAACAGAAGGAGGTTGGGAATACAGATGGCAGTCCAAGTAAGTGCGATCAAAACCAATCTTCCAGGAAAATTCAGTCCTACATGGCAGTGGGAAAGGATGAAAGGAAGGGAGGTGGGGAAACTGACCCAACACTCCTGGAATTACCTCAAACGTGCTTCACAAGTTTCTCATTGAATCAAATACCTGTGTGCCTTCACGTGTTACATTGCTTATTTGCTCATCCATCTTCTTACCCAGAAAACTTCACAGGCAGGCAAACTGTTTAATCCAGCAACTTTGTACTGTCAGCACGTGGAAGTTAGAAAGAATTGTGTCAGTGAAAATTTCCATCCGGATTTCTGTAGGGTACTTCTACACAGTTTTAAGCAGTATTACTCAGCTGTTCATTCCCATTAGCTTACACTGAAACCAGTTACATGAATGAAAAATCAGGCTGTGGTACCACATAGAGAGAATGATGATACACAATTTATTAAATTTGACAAGGTATCTGGTGTGAAGCTTCATCACTGGATACTGGATGAAGCTATCCAGGCTTTTTTTCTGTTTGCAGAGAACTACCACATCAGAGGAAGAGAAAGGTGATAGTATTTGTTTACGCAGCCCTGTAAGCCTGCGGCTGTAGCCACTGAATGCTCTCTCTATCAAAGACGCTCTGGCAATAAAGTTATTCAGAAAAGAAGGGAGAATGAGTACATGGCTGAAGGATGGATTTTTCTGCAGCCACTTGCTTCAGACCATGGATGATTACCAGAGCTGCTGCTCCTACTGGTTCTTATTTCTCCTAGTTCTCAGCCTATTGCTATTATCTCCCCTGACTTCTCACTACAACTGCCCTACAAAATACCTCAGCTACCTCCCCCTCAACCACCTCCCAGGTGCTGTTCCATATGCATTTCATACGTCCCTGCTCCCCAAGCACACTTTGCTGCAGACACAGCTATAAGAATCAAGGCTGAGGAGAGCAGAAATCTTGTGGCTTATACCACTACTCCTTAAGGGAACTCCTTCCACATTCCAGGGCTCACAACACCCCATGAACCACCTACATATCCCGGAAAATCCCTTCCACTTTGACCTGGCCAGAATAAGAAGAGATTAAAAGAGCACAATAGGGATGGTGTTATGGGCAGTTTATAGCATACAAAAAGAATTCAGACTGTATAGATAGAAAGCATAGCTAGAAACTACATCACATCCCAGGACACTGTAACTGCTGATTAAAACACAGCAACCATTTTGCTTTGTTCTTTAGTCAGGCAACAGTACAAGAAAGCAAGTAAATTAGAATTTTGTGCCTAGGTCCAAAATGAGGGCATAGCTATCACTTTACCTGTAAAGTCATGGGAAGAAGAGATTTGTCCCTTTTCACTTGGGAAGTTAAGCAATTTCATTTTCCTTTCTCCCTTATGCATCCCTGAAGCAGTCTCCTGTTCTCCTAGGAGGGCTGTCCTTTCCTGGTATTTTCTCTTCTTTTGGGTTTTTTCTATGCACATACACACTCAAAATGTTTCTGCTATAGTTTGTTATCCGAGTCATGTAGCTTTTGGCAGGGCTTATCAGAGACAAGGGAAGATGAGAGATTCAGCTCAGTGGACTTTCTGCAACCTGCTAAAATCAGATATGACAACAACAGACCAGCATAGCAGGAGGTGTCAATACTAGACTAGAGCCACAGACCTGTGTCACAGGTGAACGCTATCTGTATATCTCACACACAGTCTCAGTTGGAGGCCACTTCTGAAATCTCAACTACGGATCTCTATTTGAGGCAGGATCTAATGGTTGCAGATCATGTTTCATTTCTGACCTCAGTTTTCTAGGAAAAGTAAAGGATAAACTTGCACTGTCCAGAGATTTGGGGTTTTTTTATCGTCCTTCACAGGAACATTCCAGTTATATTCCAGATTTCATCTGGAGATCCCATTATGGAGATCTTTGTGGCACTTGAGATGATGAAGCTTTGACTTTTATTTTACCAGAGTTTGAGTCCTCTTAGTTATCATTTAAATGCATTTCTATATCCGCCTCATCCACACATTTGTCACTGCTTACTGACACATCGGTGAAGAATACCAGACACACACATAGGTTTATAACTGGGGCCATTATATCTGATAGATTCTACCTGAGGGACTTGAGGTATCTGTGTAGTCAGCCTGTGAGAGAATGCACACAAAAAAGCAGTGGCACAATAACACAGCCAGACCGAACCTTGGCATTTCCTGGTGTTAAGTGTGTAAATATATTCTTGAGTTAATGTCAACTTTTGTATTTGATTTCTCTTGGATTTGTTTGTTTGTGATTTTCCTTTGCAGATAACATTTCAAAAGGCTAATCCCTGCTGCTTCAAAGCTATGCTGCCTAGACAATAATTACAGAGCAACCATGCAAAGGCTGTTGGTGTTTGACTCAACACTAGTCCAATCCTATCATTTTATTCTGCTTCCCTGTAACCAAGCTGTCTTTAAAGTAATATATAAGTGAATTGTGAATACTATCTTTCATTAGTGCCTAGACTAGCTTTCTCTTTTTTATGTCCTCTCTAGTTTGCAATTGTTTTGGGGTTCAGGGAGCTTGGCTTATACTGTACAAGCACAGACTACAAAATAACTTTTTTTTCCTAGTGGCATGCTTTCCAAATGCTTATATTTTAGTCAATTAAAAACTTATTTGCTTTGCAAAAATACAATGTCTTGCAGTCCAGGGACAGTTACTTCTTTATCAGTTCCAACATTTAATTTTTAGTTTTTATTATGCTTAAAAATAATGTGCTTTTTGCACTGTAAATACATGGGGTGGTTTTACTCTACCTAGCATCACTATTGGAACTAATGTTTCTGAAACCTTTCAAAGGCAATTGCCTTTCCATAAAATATTCTGGGGAGGGCATTAGATAGTAAAATGGTTATCTCTATGCTGGGGTCCCTAAATGCAAGGAACAAGAGGGATATAGAAGCCTATAAATGTATAACTGTTATGCTGGTTTATATTACTTCTTGTATTGTTGCCTGGCAGGTTAATACTGAGTTTTATCTTGCATATACCTAAATGCCTCAGGAATAAATGCACCAGCAATTCAAGGTAAAATCGTGACACTGGCTTTCCTTATATGTGTATGATTTTTTTCACTGAAAGGGTTATCAGGTACTGGAACAGGCTTCTAGGGAAGTGGTTGAGTCACCATCCCTGAAGGTATTTAAGAAACAGTACATGTGGCACTTAAGGAATGTCTTAGTGGTGGATTTGGCAGTGCTGTGTCAAGAGTTGGACTCAATCTTAAAAGTCTTTTCCAGCCTAAATGATTCTGTGATTTACAATATACTGAACATTGCTTTTGTTTACTACCTCAGAATTTAAGGCTCAAGGCAAATTGCCCTCATTTTCCTATGTGTTGATTTCCTGCTCTATAAACTGCATTAAGTGTGATGGTCAGATAAATGGGACTTAGGAACCTCTCCCACGTGCATGGGAGTTGTATGAGAATGGGGAAAAAAGGACTAATTTCACTATCCCAAGAAGATCTGTGCTATGGTATAGTCGTTCAATAACTGGGACAGTTTATCTTGGAGCAGATTCTCCTGGAAAGAATG
>NW_009913302.1:0-1214 GCF_000696875.1 Nestor notabilis
AATAAGTCCAGCTTAGGTGCCTCTTTTCAGCAAGACTATGTTGACAACTGTGAGCTATGGCTTATAAGCCTAACATTCAACTCCTGCAAACAATTCAGCACCGATTCAGTCCCAGTCTTAGCAGTCACCCAGCCACAATCTCAAGCTACTTTTGCATGTTGACCTCCTATTCCTGTGAAACCTGCATTCTTTGCATTGTAGCACAGCTTGAAAAAGAGATGTACACAGCACCCTTCAATAACCTACCCCACAGTGGGGTGTTTGCATTGCTTCATCTCAAAATGAAAAGTTCCTCTTCTCATCTTCTACATAAAAGCATAGTCCTTTCATCCAGAAGGTGGATGGCAAAGTTTTAAACCATATTTAGTACAGATTCCACACTTTTCTCTGTAAACACAGGTGTCTAACTTCCATGGTGTCTAGGCCTGGATTTCTTCTGAACAGAAAGCTCTCCCAAAGCTTTCTGGTAGCTGCACAATACAAGGATGAACACTGCTCTGCATATAGTACAGTTCTGAAAGGCAAAGGACTCCACGAAGGCTGGACTTTCTTCAAGAAGGAACCCTTTAAGGTGCAGGAGCAGGCTGTCCCCATGAGCTAGAAGACATGCCAGTGGGGTAGAAGACAAGCCTGGCTGAACAGAGAAATTTGTCTGGAACTCAGGAAAGAAAAAAGACCTCTGGAAGAAGGAGCAGGCAACTCAGGAGGACTACAAGGATGTTTTGAGGACAGGCAGGGAGAAAAGCACAAGGGCTGCACTCTTCACTGGGTAAAAAACTGGCTGGATGGCTGAGACAGTGGTGGAGAATGGAGTTAAATCCAGGAGGGCTAAGGAGAATCTCCATCCTTTATTGGATGCAGGGGAAACATAGTGGCAAAGGACGAGGAAAAGACCATGGTACTTGATACTTTCTTTGCCTTAGTCTTTAACAGTAAGACCAGTTGTTCTCCAAGTACCCAGACCCTGAGCTGGAAGACAGAGACAGGGAACAGAATGAATCTCCCATAGTCCAAGGGGAAATGATCAGTGACCTGCCATACCACGTAAACACAACTCTATGGGACTGGATGGGATGCCCCCAAGGGTGCTGAGGGAGCTGGTGGAAGGGCTCACTGAGCCACTTTACATCACTGATCAGCGGTCCTGGCTAACTCGGGAGGTCCAAGTTGACTGGAAGTTGGCAAATGTGACACCCATTTACAAGAAGGGCTGG
>NW_009913303.1:0-13768 GCF_000696875.1 Nestor notabilis
ATTACATATGTGTATTTATATTATTTTATTATTAATAATTATTTTATTATTCTGCTGTTTGAACACAGTCTTTGAGTTGACTGGCAACTTTAAGGTTTTTCTACGTAAGTAAAACAATGTTGTAAACCCTCTTCGTGTTGTGTTCTGTGACATCCTTTGTGTTCCGAGGTTCACAGTCCTTTTATCCTCTTCAGCTTTGCAGAACCTGTTGCAATGTGTCTATGTGTGTGTCTGTGCATATCTACAAATATCCACAGAACATATTGAAATCATTTATTGTCCAATCTTTTTGGCCTTTTATTAGCTATGTAACAGTACTTGGCAGATGGTAAGTTTTTACTATATTTGGCTTTCCAGTGCTGCCAGTCACTGGTGACTCCACAGACTAAGCCTCCTGCAGTCACTGAGTTTGGAAAGATGGCAGATTTCAGTTGTACCTGCTGCTTCTCTAGGTGTGAGGAGGGAGTGACAAGAGGCAGTTGTGTCACATGAGATGGAAGCTGGGGTTTAGTGGGATGCAACACCCCCTGGTACTTATATGCAGTTGAATGATCTCACTGCTCTTCCTTGTTTGTGTTTTTTGTTTGTACTGTGTACCTGCAGATTGGCCGTTTGGAGGGCTGCTCCAGAGTGGTGGGGATCGCTGGCACAGATGAAAAGTGCTCCATTTTGGTCCAAGAAATGGGATTTGACGCTGCTATCAATTACAAGAAGGGGAATGTGGCAGAGCAGCTACGTGAATTCTGCCCAGGCGGTGTGGATGTTTACTTTGACAACGTTGGTGGAGACATCAGCGATACAGTTATAAGTCAGGTGATTATACCAGCTGTCAGGTTTATTCTAGTCGCTCTCCAGTGTCTGCATGCCCAGCTTGGAATTAATTCATGTTGGAGACCAGCCTGCAATACAGCAGAGCAGGTTTTCCACTTCATTGGTCTAATCCAGGTGTTGATTCTGGTCTTGAGAAATCAGATACTTGAAATCAGTGTCTGTCATCTGGGTAACAGAAACACAGTTTCTGCTTGTCATCTCTCATTTCTTTGGCCAGGAGACTTGGTAATATTCTAAAAACCTGGTCTGTTAGTGTAGTAATTTTGTGTTTTATCAGCTGTGGTTTTCTGGCTGCACAGAAAACCTGCTCTGCTGGGCCTCCATAAAAACTCTTGACCAGCCCTCTTCATTGTTGACATGCAACTACACTGTCTCATGGCAGGGAGGCTCTGGTAGCACTGCCACCTTTGGGAGCTCTAAATCACAGCTGTATCCAACTTCTTTGTCCTATTACCCCTCTCCTCTTTACATAAAGGACAGAAAGTAAGATAACAATTTCTTGAATTCCTTGTATTTAATGCCTCTTTAAATTACATATGGGCTGTATAGCTTTTATTTTTCCATTCTTGCCCTGCATTTATCTATTCGAATGTTGTCATAGATTGAATGGGGCTGCCTGCAATTCTCCCAGTCTTCTTTAGGAAATGTGGCTCTAACTAAGGATACCCATGTGAACATTTTATAATATAATCTGTTTCATCTCTGGAAAATTTAGTTTCTGAGATGAAGGAATGTAATTCTTCTCACTTTGTGCTGTCCCAAACAGATGAATCAGAACAGCCATATCATCCTGTGTGGACAGATTTCTCAGTATAACAAAGATGTGCCTTATCCTCCTCCACTGTCTCCTGACATAGAAAAAATACAGAAAGAAAGGAATATCACAAGGTACGTTTCTCTTCCAGAACCTGTGACCAAGTTCCAGGTAGATTGTGCACATGGTGGTGTGACTCTGATGCTCGGGAGCCTGTAGATACACACTAGGCACATGTAATTGGAACAGAATGTTGCCATACTAAACAAGGGAACTATAATCACATTGTCAGTAAATCCTTTCTCTTACCTTTGTCTGTATCGGCACAAAAAGTGGGAAAGGATGTTGTTGTATGTTAACATATTTGTCTGCTGTTATGCTTTGTGGTTGCTTGATTTAGTCCTGAAGTCTGACAGATTCTTCAGTGCGAGGGAAGGTGTTGCCATGGTTCTGGTCTCAGATGTTTTGCAGGCTGCCTTCTCTCCAAGTGCAGTAGTTCAGGCAGAGGGAATAGGAAGTATTCTTAAAGATGCAACTGATGCAGTGATTGTATTGAAATCATATTTTTAGTATTTGGGGTTTTATTAGATAATGGAACTGTAGGTGTGGCAGATATATATAGGTAAAACATTGGGTTTTGTTATGACTCTGGGAATTTTGGAATCTCCTGTCAGGATTCGGGTGGGACTAAGGTAGAGATTAGGAGTGAAGTCTTAGGAGACTTCATTCATTGCATTGCAGGAAATTAGGGAGATGCTTCATCTCTATGCAAACAAATTGACCTCTTCTAATAAAAATTCTTTTCTTGTCCCTGTTATTTTTGTTTGCACTTCTAAAAAATGGATAAAAATACTAAAATACGTCATGGTAGAAGGCAGTGGAGAATTTAGTCCATAGGTTGCTGCAAGAAATTACCATTTTTGATGATCATTTCGGTTTCTCTTGATCACTACAGGCAGATGTAACAGCAAATTATGCAGAATTTTAGGGAGTCTGAAGGTGAGTTTGCATTCACCATCTAGTTGCAGGACTCTTCTGTCTGAGACTTGGGGGCAGAATTACTTGTCTAAGACCAATGTTACTGTGAAGCTCCCACTGCAGGGAGCTGTCTCAACAAGCCAGCAAAGCTTTGAGCTATGTCTCATTGTAATTAGTACTCATAACCCTTCAGTTTCAACAATGCTGTTTCCTGAAAAGATTTGCAAAGATTTCAAAACATGCTTACCAGCATTGCTTAAATCAAGGCTCATTCTTTTCTTTCACAGGGAAAGATTCTTAGTGTTGAACTATATGGACAAACAAGAAGCTTGCGTATTACAGCTCTGTCAGTGGATCCAAGAGGGTAAACTGAAGGTAAGAACTTTTAGTCCCCGGCCTTTGATACGATCTCCTCAGATCATGGCCTGACTACAAGAAGTCCAATTTCTTTGTCCCTGGCTCTCTTACCATGCCTCAGAATTGAACAGATTTTCTGAAGAATGTGTAAGTATAATTGAAAGCTTATTTGGTAGTACTGGTTTAGTAGCTACCTGCTGAGACAGTGTGACTGTCATATGACACACTTTCCTAATTACATGCTCCAGATGTCTGTATTCTTCCTTTCAGCATCGGGTGCAAGTGCTTTTTTATGTAAAGAATGAGACCTTCAAAAATACGTACTTTCAAATACCAGATTAGATAATGTTCTGAATACTTTTGAGGATCTTCTCTGAAATTTTGTTTCATGCTTTATAATCACCATTTATTATTTTGTGATGGGTAGATGCTTTATCCATCCCTTTCCTATGAAGTCTGTCTGAACTAGGTTTTGATTTTTCAGTAATAGGTAAATGAGTAAATTGCATTCTTCAGTAATCAGTAAATTGTAAGTTCTCCTGGGGAAATCCTGAGACATTACGTTTTTGCAGGGTCAGGGATAATCTGATTGAAGAATTAAATCAGAAAGTGTTCACTCCTCTCTTGATGAAAGAACCTGACCCAAACAGAGCACTGCCCATTGTAGCAAGAGAATCCTTCAGGTTTTGGTAGCTTCTGTGGCAGTTTCATGGCTTGTTTCTAAGAAATGTTGATCTTGTTTGAAGAAAGCTAAAAGGACTTGTTTGCATTGACAGGTCAGAGAGACCGTGGTAGAAGGCTTAGCAAACATTGGTGGTAAGACTTTTACACCATTTTCTCAGAGTAATAATCTGATTAAATACAATGACAGTAGAGGTTAATTACCTCCTTTGCTTCATTTGCCAATTCAGGTTTTTGTATTTTATCTACACCATGATTTTAATGTTATAATAAAATACATATTTTTTCACAAGGTATAAATATGTTCTGTGAGAGGTTTATGTTAAAAAGAAATTGAATATAAATTTTGAGATTTGTTTGTTTGTTTTACAATGAGGGAGGAATTAACTCTTAAACTGGTATCTTAGCAGCTGATGATAGTCAAACTGATCTTACAGATTTAAAGTGCTGCCCATTTCTTAGGACTAAGAAAATGGTATTTTGGAAACTTTGAACTCACATGTCTAAAAAACCCAATATCTAAGAGTGCTTGTTAATGTATTTGCTAACAAGAAGTACACACAAGAAAGGGGAAAACATATGACAGATTGTTAAACAAAGTAAAAAATAATTTGGTTTAAAGGGACAAAATGGCCTGTAGCCTGTTCCAAAAATGTGTAACAAAGAAAATGCAAAAATGAAGAGGGTCTTGTGACTGCAGTGAGACAGCGAGAGAGCCAGTTGATTCCAGATGTACTGTAAGAATCCTTCCCTTGCAAGTAGCAGGGGAGAGTATGATTTAATTAATTCTTTAGGCCCACAAGATTGGAAGCCAGTAGAATTAAGCAACAGCCAAACCTTATAGATGTAAATTTATTCTAGTCATTGCTACTTACTTGTATACGTGTGTATTTTGATGGAATTTCATCAAATACAGCAGTCATATTTCATATCTTGTTTACTGCCCTTAGCAGTTTATTAAAAATTAGCTTTTTTTTCTTCTTACTTTAGAATGCCATTAGGGATAAATATGTTTGGGTCCAAAATGTGATGTCTCCTTTCTGAGCAGCTGTTTCATACATTAGCTTCTACCTTTTTTTAAGAAAAAATCTTTCTTAAAAGTCACTTGGCACATTTTGCTTGGCACTAACTATTTCATTATTTCTCTTGAAGCTGCTTTCCAGTCCATGATGAGTGGAGGCAATATTGGAAAACAGATCGTCTCAGTTTCTAAGTAAAAGTCATTCCTTTGGGAAAAATCATTGGATTCTATCTCTAACAGTGAGCAAATTTTTACTTATACTGTTTTCTTAAATAAGCCATTAAGTTGTTGTGTATGTACTGAAAGCAGAGATTCTGGGATGCTAATAAACTAAATAGAGCTGGAAACAGGAATGCAATCATTTATATTGGAAACAACTAATACAGTCTTTGACATTCTGATAGCTGCCAGCTAGCACACTTGCATATATTTTATGGGTATGGTTTGAAAGTTGGAACACACCAGGAACCATTTCCAATAAGCAGCTTCTATGCAGCTACCTAATTTTAGGTGTTAGAAGAATTTACCAGCAGAGATGAGCACCATTCCTGTGCAGTTTGTCTCAGGGCCCTAGAACTTCTCTAGAAGTTTTAATGCACTAGTGTAAATTGGCCCTGACAGTCCAATCAGTCTGGGTAATCATTTTAGAATTTAAACTGTTCCCATTTTTACAGATAATTGCAATGAAAAATTCCATTTCTGGAATTCAAGGTCTCTAATGACAAAGGTATTTCCATTTTGCCAACTGGAACATATTTCCACTGATGTGTCTTGTCTATTTATCTGTATTGTATCATTATACCCCTAATTTTCAGAGCACTTGAAACCTAATTCATTTACAATTCCATCAGCATGCTGACTTCCATCAGAGAGAGGTTCAGGTGCAGCATGAGCCTTATTTAACTCTTCTCAATCTTTGCATTCCAGACTTAAAGTGAAGTTTTGTTTTTAGAATTCTTTTTCTAAAATCTACTGTATCTTGTTTTTATGGTAATCTCCTCAATTGCTGTGGGTTTTGTGGGTTTTACACCTCTCCAGGGTGACAGAAAGAGAATCTCAAAACATGCTGCCTGATGAGGGAAGGAAACTTTGCAGACAATTTTCTGTTCTCTCAGTATCTTGGCTCTGAATTTTTGGTCTAACAATGTTCTTTTACCATCTCAATGGAGAAACTGTGGAAAAAATGAGTCACTATTCCCAAGTTTGACTAGCAAATGGAACTGATGAGATTGTATCTTCAAAGGCAAGGGACAGCAAAGGGAACAGATAATTATCTTAAAGATATGAGAATTCCACTACTATGTACATTCAGAGATATTAACACATTTATTTAGAGAATAGGATTGTTCATGACACATTCTGATTTACAGGCAATTGGTTTTGGTTTTAATTTGTTTGCCTTTAAGGGAAGTGCTGCCTAACAGGAGGGTCAGCCCTACTGTCCAGAGAATGGATTATCTAGATCTGCTGGAGTCATTACCTAGAACAAACTAAATGGAATTCAAGGACTAGGAAAGAAACACTATGCAAAAAATTGGGCATTATAAATCATTTTGTGTGCTCTGGAAAGTGAGACAAGTATCAGAATTGCTTAATATGGTTGTAAGCAGTATGAAAACCAGTCCATTCATTTCCTAGTGCTGAAGCTGTTCTGTAAGAAGGAAGCATGCAGTGATGGATGCCATAAACTTTGAGGAAGAGAAAGACACTTGTAGTATAGAATTAGATGATATAAATCTTCCAGTATGCTTTTTTCAACTGCAAAACTAGTGAGTGGTTCACTTTCAGCTAGATTGTGAATCCAGCATCTAACTCCAGCAGCATTAATAAGTCTCACACTGGGATTAGAAGACAAAATTTTGTGCAGTGAAATCAGTATGATCATAGTTGGCAAATGAAGACAGAAAGCAATGGGTGAGTGAAATTGTATGAGTTCCTGCATAGTGACTGTTTATAGATGGTAATTCTGTTGTGAAAGTTAAGTGGGCTTGTAAGGCTTGAGAATTCAGATGTATATTAAAATAGGAGGCAAGAGGACATTGTCTCCAAACTTGTATTCCTGTCATGTTAGCTGGAGTTAATGGGGAGGGAACTGATGGGAATACAACTAAGGAGTGTGCTGGCTGTGCTGGCATGTCCTTCGTCCCTTTTCCTTCTTCCCTCCCACATGCCTGATAGGAATATTCAGATTGAAACAGCATCACCTGTGCACCCCTGTGCCCCCTGTATTCTGCATTCAACTTCTGCCAGGCAGCCGAAGAGCCTTAACCCACTTCAAGACACTTAACCTTCCTGAACAAACATCCTCATCCTTACAGTTCATTCCTAAAGCAAATACTTAAGCACAAAGGAAAACAGCCCACGCCAGGTACCTGACCAACCATTAGCACTTTACACCCCCATAGTAAACCTGGTCTTAACCTGATGCTCTGCTGCTACTGCTCCTGGAAATTATTACCCATACAAGAGTATTTTAGCAAATGAGATTATTATTAGTGTTGCTGCTGAGTTGAAATAGTACCAGTTTTAATTAGAAACAGAAAATCCTCTGCTGAATTTGTTTTTGTGTGTGTTTGTCGAATTGTACGTAAATACATCCGGTGCTTCGCGGGGCATGGTGTCACCAGAGTGTTTTTGTATTTTCTTCCAGCCTCGAAGGCTAACCTCTTCCCACACCCAAACTTCAATGTCTTGTAAGATGCATTTCCCCATATTCAGCCTCCTTCGATCTATCAATTTTATCTCAGTTTCAACAGCCTGTTTTGAGGAAAATGCCTTCAAAAAACTGAGGACTGTTCTGTTTTATTCCAGCCTGCTTGGAAGGAAGGATATCATAGGGTAGTATCCACTGCAAGCTAATTAAGTATCTGTGTATTTCAAAAGAGACTTCAGCTGTGAACCGTGGTGAGTTTGTGTTGTATGAATGCAAGAAAGCAATCACCACAATAACCATCCTAGAAAGGTGTTAAAATGTTGTTTTCCTTTCATATCTAGTGTGTGAGGGCCTCAGTCTGATACGTTCCCAGAGTTGCGTTTGTTTGTCCAAAGTACAGGTTTTGGACTTTCAAACAGTATTTGCTGAAGAGCTGCTCCAGGGTGAGCTTGTCTCTGCACTGTGAGGTGACCACCTTCCAGGAATGACAGTCCTTGGGGAGGTGATTCTTCACAACCAAAACAGACTATGATACAATTACAAAATCCCCAGCACTATTATTTTTACAGTAATTGCTTAGTAAGCCACACAAGTTGTAAGCCTATGAAGAGCTGATGATATGAGGGGTCATCCAGAGTGAGATCATCCTGAGATACTGATTCTTTACTGTTGTAAAGGCAGCCTGATTGCAGCAGCATTCCTGTAGTCAGGTGAGCTGGGGAGGGCAATAGAGGCTCTAACAGCATTGGTTAAATGGCTTGAGGGGAAAAAAGAAAACAAAGATGGGGACAATCAGAGTAAGGCTCCTCTTGGCACCCCAATGTTTAGGGTTCTCACAGAAGCATTTCTTTACTTATGAATCCTGGCTCGTATTGCCTCCCAAGAATAAATAAAAATCAAAGGGAGAAAATGCTTTAAACCAAGTACCATAGTTCTAAAAATATTAATAAATCAGGGTTTTTTTTTTTTTACCTTGTCTTCATTACTGCAATAGTGTGACTCTTCAGCAATCATCTGCCTTGCACTATAGGAGAGGTCTCATTTAACAAAGGGTGACAAATAACTGGTAACAAAAATCTGAGAGGCTTTGGATGTAGTAGATAGATAGTTACTGGCTGCAGAAGCACCAGCCGTTGTCCCGTGAAGCTTTACCTTAAGAGTAAGGTGAGTGATTGTTCATAAGACCTTAAGCAAGGGCAAGCATGAATTCAGAGTACTGGTTGTGTGAACACAGGGAGATACAAAGAGTCCAGCTACACAATCTTTATAAATAAACATTTCTTGTTGCAAAGGGTATAAAACTTCATCAGTATTGGGCAGACACCTTTTTTTGTTTTCCTTTGAGCCAACCTCATGCTTGTTTGAATTTGCTAAAGTTTTGTGCACTCATTTCCATCCTTCTCCCTTTGCACCTTGAAGAGTTGCTGTTGACCATCCTGTATTTCATTTTCTTCCTTTCTGCTTCCCTTCCCTTCTTACCCTCATTTTCCTTCCCTTTTCCTAACAATTTTTTAAGATCATGCTTCTTGTTCTCCTTGTTGGCTTCTTGATAATCAGAAGAAATACTCTTTTCCACAGGAGCACCTATTAGTGTTTTAGTGCTAGGCCATGTAGTTTAGCATCAGGATTTCATGGAACATGTCAGCAGTAGCGTGAAAAGAGCTTCCCAGCCCAGACATAAATATATCTCCTGTAGTTTATCGTAGCTCTTGTTGCAAAATTGAAGAGAGTGAAGGCAGATGCCTTTCCGATAGCTTCATCTCTGTATTTTAATGCACTAATCAAGGAAGAAGCAGATGCAGGATTACTTGGTCCTGTTGTTTGTAACATTGCTCTCCTCTATTGCTTCTTTCTCTTCACTAGGTTTTCTTCACACTAGGGAACATTCATAAAGAGACTACCAGGGGATGAAAGAAGATCCCACGCAGATGGCATTATCTTGCAATAAGAAACAGTAACAGCAGCTGGAATAAGTTCCTAACTAAGAAAATACTTCATGAGACACAACTGGGAACTCCTTAGGAAAAGCACAGGAAGAAGCAGAAATTAGTTGACTTTTTAGCCGCAGGAACACGGAATTTTGCATCCAGAAAGATGCCTTAGCGAAAATCAATTTTGCCACAGCACTCTACTCTGGGCAGAGGGGTGGTAACAGGGTGGTTAAGCAGGTCAACAGTGTTGAAAGAAAACTGGTAGTATGAAGTAGCAAAGCAGTGTTTATGCAAGAACAGGGAGGTGCAATTTATGTTTAGATGAGACTGTTGGAGGGCAAAGGGTGAGAAGGCAGTGAATTTATGGGTCCTCCTCTTGCACAAGCTTATCTGTATCTCTGAGACCTTTGCTCACTCTCTGCTCTTCTGCAGGAAGGGGCCTTCCTCTCCCCATCAGCCCCTCTGTGCTTTCCTTTGCCTCCCAGGCAGGGAACGTGGGAAGGGAAAGTAAAAGGCCAAGGACCAGGCTCCAATGGGAGCAGGTTGGGCAGAAGCCAGCACAGTTGGACTTCCTCCTGGTTCTAGGGGCAACTTGGGGAGGGCAGGACGCTTTCTGCTGGTGCTTTAAGGCTGGGATGGAGCTGCCTTTGTGTCCCACTCCCCAGGGTAACGCCTACATCTCGCTTTTGGCAGCAGTGAGCATTTCAGACTGGAACAGCCTGTTCCATGTCCTCAGACCAGGCAGCCTGAGTGAGCCTTCAGTGCCCTGCAGGCAGCAGCCTCAGCCTCTGTTGTTCCAGAAAGGGGTTCATGCTCTTTGAACTATTGGAACTGGTTTAGGTTTGGTTGGAAGGTTTTTTTAGGGGGTTGGGGGCTTTTGTAGTATTTTTATTTTTTCTTTTAGTATGCTACAGAGACAGTGGGAAAAGCACATGGAAAAAGCCTCTCTCTGCTATCCTTGTATTTTCCACTATGCTGAATGCCAAGATCTCTTTATAGGGATTGGACAGGCCTTCCCTGATGACAGTTATAGGAAATTATGCATGCCAATGGCATTCCCTTGGGAACTTCCCTCTGCAGATTTTGCTCAGCCCTCGCAGCACTGAGGATATATGCACATAAAAGAATCTTTTCTCTTTTTCCTAGTTTGTTGTGTGTTTCACAGTATCTTGGACGTAATTCACTGATGAACACAAGAATTCCTTCATAAGCAAAGAGCAGCATGAAGAGCTTTTTCTACGAGACTATTTTTCTAAAAGAAAGGACAAAAAGTATTTGAAAGATATTTTCAGATTTTTCTCTTTCCAAATAATAATTTCAAGTGTCCTTTTAGAGTAGTTTAAAATGGGAATTAAGTACTTTAAAGGAACTCCTCAATGCAGATCAAAACAACCCCAACAAACCGAAGCAACAAACCCTGCAGAGTGTTGTAATCAAAGCATTTATACTGTGAAGGATTGATTTGTCACAGATCCCACTGATGCCCGCCAGCAGTGTGTGAAGTGCTTCAGCAGTCTGGTTCCACCATCTGCCACTTGCTTTGCTCACTTCATGTAGCTCTGATTTGTCCTGCTAATGAACAGCTTGGAAAGGACACTCTTCACTTGAGAAGAGCTCTGTATTGTCATGCTTGCCCCGAAACAGCCGTGCAGTACCATGTTAGAAGAGAGAACTACATGCCAGAAGCAATGAAGGCCAAAGCCAGTTGCTTCTGTTCGTGTACAAAAGTTAATAAATAAAACCTTTTCATCCATAACCTGGAAAAACATGTAATAAACTATGGAATAACACTGTAAGAGATCTTACACCAATACTGGCTAATGTAAATGCTACAAGGCTTTCCAGCGCAATACTGTGTTGTCTTCTCAGCTGAAAATCCTTGGTTCCTTCCAACCCAAACCACTCTATGATTCTGTGAAAACTGTTTAAGGAGAAAATTACTCAATTATCATGAGAAAAGGTAAGGCAACAAAAAGCTGCAATAGCTGTGTCTGTAGAGCCTGAGCTAAGAGGTGCTTCCTGTGCAGGGCAGGGTTCTAAGTTTCTATGGTGTGTTCTCCTCTGTGATACCAGGGCAGTAGGATGTTCCCTTTCTCTCTGAATTTATTACACATACATGTATAATTCACACATCGACCACATTTCAGAGCATGTGATTCTTATCTGGGTCCTTGGAGCCAGAGATAACACATCTACAAATAAAACATCTTTGCTCACCACACTAAGAATAGTGCTGAGAGATTCTTAACAGAATTCCATCCATCCATCCACCCAACACATCCTATGGAGCCAAACAGCAAGTATCTGACAGACTGCAGGATCTTTAAGTCCACAAACATTTGATTACATTGAGATTTGATGACATTGCAATCGACAGCAACCACCACAACAAAGGAAGTCTCAGTCCTGTCACAGGTTATAGATAATGAAATATTTTATTGCCACTTATGCTCCCTGATCACATAAAAGTAATTTAATCACAAAATGTCAGTTTATTATTACTTTTTCAGTAGCGTTTCTCACAGCGGTGCAGATTTCTCCAGTAAATTTTGTGCCCTGCCTCTGATGTTCTAATAGTCTTGCAAAAGAAACTTAGGTAGCAACAAATGACACTCTGTATTCTCTTAACATATTTATCTGATGCAAATGAGAGCCATTGCTCTCTTTTTCCTATTACATTGTCAATCACTGAGGAATTAAGGAAGAGGAAAGCTGTCACCGTTTATAAACAAGAAAAAGTCTTAGTTGTAGTTAAGATTTTCTTCCAATTCAGTTTATTTTCCTGTAGGTTCTTCTGCAGTCATAGCTGTTTTTTTCTAAGGTGCTATAAATAAATTGTCCCTCCTTTCTCCTGAGGAACCATAAATAAGTTACTGTAAAGTTACTGAGAGTATTTTAAATGTCCCACTTAGAGCAGCTTTGTGAAGCAGGCCAGCATCCTCCTGACTTTACAGATAAAGGCACCTCAGCTCTCCTGGCTCTGCATCATCACATTCTTCATAAATGTAACTGTTCCATCATTTTTAGACTTGGAAAAAATGAAAACCAAGAAATGGGTTTTGTCAGGTCACTCTTTGGCGCATTTGACTGACACCCAGAAATAGAGCCCTGACTTTGCTTACAGACATGATTGGCACCAGTCCACACGATTGCTTGATTCCTTCAGGCTCTCCCATCATGAGGACGTTGTCTCCATTCTTTGCTTTAAAGCTGAACTCTGACTGCAGCTGGGAATCCCAGCAACACTGATCATTTGCTGTCCTTTCACTGGTCACTGTGGGAAAATTGGCAACTTCAGCAGTGGAAGACATAACTCCTTCCTCCCAGAGAGGGGGCATGTTAATTCAGCAGCCCTTCCAGGACAAGAGCAATAGGCCATGGCTCAGATAAACACAAATACACATACACACACCTACCAGCCTGTAAACTGCTCACATGCAGCATTATGAACTGGCAAAGTGTGTAAGCAAAGGACTCCTACTATGAAGGCCACCACAGCACCTCTGCAATAACTATTACTTCATAAAGACATCTGGTCTAGTCTTGTAAAAATAAATGTAAACCCTGAAATAAAAAGCAAAGTTAACCACAAACCTTAGGGCTCATAATCAAGATCTGTTCTCATCTTCCCCAGCATTATAAAAAAATCGAGAATTTAATGACTTAAAAATATTTTTCCATTCACAGTAGTAAATTTCCATTTGTGACCCATATGGACATATCTATCTTCTGTATCACAAAACCCCTATTAAAGAGATTATTCTACAGTTTACTGTATACTGTATTAATGTATAGTGTATAACTGTATTATATAACATGTATTATACGGTATATTGTATAATACAATAAAAGTATATATTACATATTGTTATACATTTGCTATTTCATACAGCTCTGTAGCAGTGCAGGTGCAGCTTCACATCTTGGCACCTAACGGTTGGGCTGTATGGAATTCCAGCATCACAAAACTATAGGCTGTGCCTTGGCAGTTCTTAAGTCAAAGAACTTTAAGTACTTATATTGTACTTCATAAGCTCTGACAGTTTTTCATTTCTGCAATATAAGTTCTGAGCTCAGATGATTTCAGTGTCCAAGTCTTATAAATCAGAGCTGAGGTCAGCACCACCAGCCACGTTCTCATCGGGGAGAGGAAGAATGCCAACGTCCCATAGGTTCGCTGCAGGAAATAGCAGGAATAGACCTGCCAGGCCAGGAGGAGTGTCATTGCCAGGTGAACAAGCACAGCCATGACGTGTCGGACCTGACGGATGTGAGAACAGAAGCTGTGACCCTGGCATCGCAGCAGCAGGCACCAGCACAGATAGGCCATCAATGGCAGGTTGAAAAACAACATCTGAAAAGAAGAACAGAGAAAAGTAAGATGATGAGCAAGCCAAGCATTCTGCATAACATCCGTGAGGGCATAGAAAGATAAGAGTATTACTGTCCCATTCTAAGGGCTGAGTACAATTCTCAGAGCTGGAATCTCGGGATGCACTTCCAAGACTCTGCAGCTGATAGAGCAGTAGCTGCCTGTGTCTCAGTCCAGGGCAAGCATTCCT
>NW_009913303.1:13799-34615 GCF_000696875.1 Nestor notabilis
TGCTGACATGAATCTGACCTTTCCTGGAGTCAGTTCAGGGAGCTACACATGGCAAAATACTAGCACAGTAAAAAAGGAAGGTCCTCATGTCAGTTTAGCTCTGTGACCCAGGCCACTGTGGTGTCAGACAAGCATTAGCACTGGCATAAGGGAGGGACCACGAAGGAGGCAACACGAGCTTAGTCTGACTTAAATGCCAAGGAACTACACCCTCTCTCAGACTAATGGCAGCTGGGAAAACCAGAGGGCAGACAGGTCAGACTGCTGGGAAAACTGGACTCGTGTGTACTTGGAGAGTGACATCTACTGATCTTCATCGGTCAAGGGCTGCCCTGGCCATTCAGTTCCTTTGGCTTTAATCACTGCAACCTGTGAGAGCCAAGGACAGAAAATGTAGAGTGGTAGATCTGTAGATTGGTCTCTAATGCAGACATGCAGGGAGCCCAAAGCAACATCAAATAGAGGAAAAGGGAAGTTTGAGAAAATAATGCACAAACTCCTTCCTTTCTGCCCTTTAAACATGCAGAAAGTTAAGAGCGAGCTGTCGTAGTCAGGCATGGCCACTCATCTGCTCTATCCTGCCAAGACTCCTTTCTTTATAAAACTATTGGGGAAAAAAAACCAAACCAGGAAAAATATTCTCAGAAAAAAGCAGTTTGTCAGCCTTATTTTGTATAAATCTGTACCTGTAAAATCCCAACCACAAATGTCAGACTGCCCTGTAAGAAGGAACCACCAACGAAGACCCCAAAGGAAAAGCAGGCCCCCACGTGGCCATCTATCAGTTCACCTACAAACCATGGTCCTGAAAGAGAGGAGAGCAAACGCAGAGCACCATCAGAACACCCAGTACACGCACGGCCTTCTCCACACGGCGCTTTGTATTCCTGAGCACCAAGTGGTCAGCTGGGGAAAATGACTTCCCTATTGCTTGTCTGCAGTAATAAGCCTGATGTTTTCACCTACAGCAAACAGCAATCTGATAAACATCCCCAGTGAGTACACCAATGAGTTGGGGCATGCAGTGAAAATACTTTTAAGTTGGTTTCATCTCTGTGACCATTTTCAACACCACAGACAACATTTTCCTTATGAGAGAAGCGAAAAGATGGGTCCTATCAACCACCAGCCTTTTCCCAGAATTACAGTAAGTCATAAACAATTCCAGCTTGGCTTAGCTCAGAAGTCAGAATGGACAGGCTGTGCTGGTATGCACACTATGGTGACAGCCAAAAAAGTAGCTATTTTAGTAACATATAATCAGAGGAGAAATGAGCTAAGATTGCTCGCATGGGAGCCCAGATGTCTTAAGTGAGATGTCACGTGAAATGTACATTCCACATACTTATTCTACATCCAGGTACAACCAGATCTTACTCTAAGAGTATGTGAAAACCCAATTAAATTTAAAAATGCTCAAATTATTAAATTACCCTGAAAGCAAAGTGAGTTTTTAATTCCAGGGCTCTAAGTTAGGCTCGTCAAACAAACCTTTGGTCTCTTTGGTCATTAACTTTTCAAGTTCCACATAGATTTTTTAAGTTATGTTGTGTTTTTCCTATTCTCCATGATGTTGGAAGTCTCATTATTCATCAGTATCTGATGTGTAATTTAAAAATATTAATTTATATCCTCCCATACTCTAGGTTACTTACCCAGAATGGTGTATAAATTCAGAACCAGAATTGAGTAATAGAAGGTGTTCATTTTACTGAAGACATGAAGGGAATACGAGGTCAGAGTAAGTAACCCTGGCTTTTCTAAAGAGAGACAACATTTAAGAAAACACACTTGAATCAGGTTGCAACACACACGCACATATAAAAATATACGTATTTGTGAAACAAATCTGCACATTATTTACTCATTCTATTAAATAAATGTAAAAGTAATATTTGGCATGTCTAGAGAACAGATGTAAAGGAATGCATTTCTACTATTACTGTGATAACTGAAAGCAAGGAACTGATAAATATAACAGTCTATGTTTAAAACAGCAGAAGCAGCTGCCATTCTAAATGAGTACACTTACTGTATGTAAATAAAACTGAACGACCATTCTATACCCAGAAAATGAAGTTAGCTAGAATGAAAAACATGGAGAAAGTTAAATGGAAAGTGAGAGAATTAAAACAGTAGCTGTGCAAAACCCAAAAAGGCAGCTCGGCATGAACTAGATTAACTGGATTTTCTTTGATTAAATCTACTTAGTGAGCTCTGATAGCAACTCAGATAAAATGAAGGCTAGGTGTTAAAATGGCAGCATTCTGACAAGTGTGTGGTACAAGCTAAAAAGCCCCCAAGCCAAAAGCAATATTAATTTTCCAACTGAAGAAGACCATAGACCGAGATCAAGAGAGGCTTCCTGTAAAAGTTAGCTTTTAGAGTTTCACCTACTAATGTGCCTGCCCTTCTCACAAAGCATTAACTCCCAGAGGGCAAGCCTGACCTTTGGAAATCAACAGCTCTAACAAAGTTGTTCGCTAACGTGTAAAACATTTGTCATGGTCTACAGGGACCAGGCTGATCACAGACTGCCAGCTCTTTTCATTTTTAGCTGCTGAATTCCATAAAGGCAACTGCAGTTCTATTCTTCTTTTATGTAAGCAGCTGCTGTAGTTACCTCAGGATGCTATGTGATTGTGAGTATAAAGGAAGGGACATACACTGACATGAATAGGAAGGGAGGTGGTTTCCAGGAAAATCTCATTAGTAAGGTGTGGTTCAAACAGCTGTTTAAAGGATAAACACCACAAGTTTAACAGTATTAATTTTCATTTACCAGATTTATCACAAAATGAGTATCAAGTTATGACAGAACTGGTCTTAATATTATTCTGGGAAAGACCCCAAGCCTGTTCATGTTCCTTGCAAAGATTAACAAGATGAAAATCTGCTTCTCCACTCAGGTGAAACTGAATTCTGTGTCAGCTGCAGTGAAACAGAACTAATATAAAATATAACATTCCTATCCCTTTGCATTGGATTCTTCAGTGAGAAAATAAAAATGAAACATTTTGACTTCAATTAATTTTATTTCTGTTTAAACAAAAATATCTGATCAAGTTTTTAGTTTTTAAGTTACACTATTTGATATATTGGAGGTTTTCTGCGTCCTCTTAAAAGTGAGACAGCAGCTTCTGAGAACCCAATCAAAATACTAGATGCAAAATGCATATGGGGATTCACAGTGCAATTACTTAGGCTTTGGGAATAGTAGATCCCCTAAAAACCACAGACAAACACTGGTTCATACCTTTGAGTGCTGGCTTTTGGAGATACCGGAAAATAACAAGCAAGGCGATCTGAATCAGCACTATCAGTCCAAAGAGCACACGAGCCTGCAATGACAGGTTTGGGTCTAAGCAAGCCCTGGAGCAGTAGCTGCCTTTGAGCACTGACAGAATGATACAAAGATTTCTAACCGAAACACATATTCAAAGCTTGATGGTGTCATTGAACTAAAAAGTAAAAAGAGGTTTGTAAGTTACTGGACTTGCATCTTAGTGACTTGAGTTCAGCTGGGTGGCTGAAAGTGATAGACCCAAATCTTTAAAAAATAGGGTTTGTAAAACACGTCCATTGAAACAGTGTAAATACTCTTCCTACACAAAACATGTTCTTAGTGCTGAACTGCACAGAACTGCAGTACAAGACGTTGCAGAGAAGATCAGTTACTGATTAATGAAACTAACATAATAATTTTGAGCCAATTATGATACTATCTACAGTCATGTGGACTTTCCTACATTGTTCTGTAAGCACACCTGAACTATTATGACATAACTTCTTTGCACGTACTAACCTGTAACACTTCTGGATATGACCTGGAATTTACAGCAGTCAATGGGAATTTTGCCTTCCTCTTTGCTACAGCTGCCTATAATGTCAGAAGCTGATGGGAGACTTTTCAGCATTCTTGCCAGTACACATATTGCAACAGATCACAGTGAAGGTTTCTTTAATGTTTCCCTTTTCTGCTATCTCCAGGAGATTCCTTTCCTCCTCTTGCTTGCACAAAATGTGCATATACCTATGCCCCAAAATGGACAATTGTGATTAAATCCAATGGAGTCAACTATTTTCATGTTTGAAGCGTGCAACTTGAGAAAGGAAACTTGAAATATTTGTGAAATTCCAAGGGAGTCGTATCTGGAAAAAGCAAAGTGCATTCAAGTCTATCAGGAATTAGGAAAACACTCCTGCAGTCTCTGGGGAAACCAACCCGGAATGAAAGTTGTTTTGCTGAAAGCACTTACTAGAACATAGTGGTCGGTGAGGAGGATAACAGATGGCCAAAAGTCAAATCTAAGAGAGAGGGTTTCTTCCATAGCAAACGTATGACTCCGGGTGCTAATTCTACCTGAAGCATCCTAGAGTGAAAGAAGAGAGCAATTAGACTATTAGGGCACAAATTATCTGGTTAAAGTTGCTAATTATCATTGCAGCTTTTCTGGGAAGATCCAGTTGACGCATGCATGGCTGGCATACTGCTATGTTAATACTTCTACCTACAAAGAATTACTTACTGTCAGTTTTGTAGTTCCAGGTAAATCATTGACTATAGGATCATAACCTCAAAGTGCTATATATGAAGGAGCACCTCTCAGTGATTCAGCAATTTGTGGAAGACAGTGACTATTTATTGGCACCACCACCACTGTTTTTCTGAAAGCTCAATTAGCCCATCTTAAAATATTTTGAAGCTTGTGTGCTGCTTTTCTGGCATATTTGCTAGAAACTGATATTGATACACAACAACAGTGCTACCTTTAGTCAACACTTTGGTATTTCTGCAGGTGTAACAGACACCTGTGGTGGCTCGACCCTGGTTGGATGCCACGTGCCCACCAAAGCTGAGCACTCACATCCTCAGCTGGACAGGGGAGAGAAAATATCATAAAAGGCTTGTGGGTCGAGATAAGGACAGGGAGAGATCACTCACCAATTACCATCACAGGCAAAGCAGACTCAGCTTGGGGAAATTAGTTTATTACCCATCCTATCAGAGTAGGATAATGAGAAATGAAAACAAATCTTAAAGACACCTTCCCCATACTTCTCCTTTCTTCCCAGGCTTAACTTTACTCCCAGATTCTCTACCTCCTCCCCACCCAGCAGCACTGCTGTTGTGCAGTAACTTTCCCCCTTCTTAAATGTGTTGTCACAGAGGCACTGCCAGCATTGCTGATGGCTTTGGCCAGCGGTGAGTCCATCTTGGACCTGGCTGGCATTGGCTCTATCGGACATAGAGGAAGCTTCTAGCAGCTTCTCACAGAAGCCACTGCTGTAGCCCCCCTGCTACCAAAACCTTCCTATGCAAACCAATGCGATGCCTTAACTTCCAGTACAAAATAAAAGGTTTATTTATAGCAGAGGATTCAGTGTTTTTAGTGTGATTGCAGCTGAGACAATATTTGGACAATCCAAGAAACAACGTACAATTAAGTAGTCATATTCTCTCTAGGTACCTAACTCAAGTTAATGCCTTATCCTCCCCTGTTCCAAAAACTATTTGGTTGCTAAATGTAATAGTGATTTATGAGTGGAGGGGAAATGAAATTCACTGGTTTTAAATCCCATTCAGTTACCTGACAACAAGCATGTATTTGCAAGCCAACTGTTGCTCTGCAGGCCTGTATAACCCTCTTCAAATGTTACTTAGTTTTGTGCATGTGTTTTCATCATCATTAAAAAACCCAAAAAGACCCCAGAAAATAAACCACTTATAAAATGTAGCTTTTTCAGGTAAAGCATCACAGAAATCAGTAACAAGCTGGGAGGTGGAACACTGACAGTACAGAAAGGCCATTAGGAAAAAAACACTTGCTCTTGTCCTGTGAGAAGTAATGCCCAGCTGGGGTCCACCAAGCAGGACAAAGCTG
The DNA here is from genome assembly GCF_000696875.1 of Nestor notabilis. NCBI lineage: Eukaryota > Metazoa > Chordata > Aves > Psittaciformes > Psittacidae > Nestor > Nestor notabilis. The sequence goes on from NW_009913303.1 coordinate 19,685, forward strand.
ACTTTCCCATTGCTGTTGTACAAATGGACAGAATGTTAGAACAGTCTGACCAAGTTCTTTAAGATCACTTGAAGGTGAAAAATAAAATACAGTACCAAGAACAGAAGCATTCACTGAGAAAACCTATTTTGCACCCAGTAATCTAGTTATCAGCTAAGCCTGACATTCTATGAAACAGAAACCATATTGACTGTCAGCCTGTAAGAAGTAATGAAAAGAACTTCGAACAGGTAATCAAAGACAGCATTCCAGTCTTACAGATCCAGCTCCTTTGCCTTCTGAACTAACATGAGGCTACTTCTTATTTTCCTTGGCCAAGCTCAATTACTTCTTTTTCTAAGGCAACCTTAAAAGTTAATTTCACCTCTTACTTAAATACTTTATTTTTGACCAATTACTTGCTCTTCTATCATGTCTTATTATATTTCTGATGAAAAATAAGAATCCTTTCTTTCATCCAGATGCTTTATGGATGTTTTTGTGCTCAGCAGTAAGTGTTTTTTCATCTAATAAATCCTTTTGCATTTGTAATCAGACAAATCTGAAAGGAAGTCTGTTTCATGTATTTTGTCCCTAGTTATGTGATGCAGAAGGGTGATGGAGCAGACACAACAACATAAAAGTTCGATACAAAGAATGCCAACAGCTTACCTGGACAGTCACATCTATGTGATGGAACCCTTCGCTGTAGTTCTGCGGGCTCCACTTCAGTACATAGAGAGGCCCAGATACCTGATGTGCGTTCCCCAGGTAAGCACCATCTATATAGACTTCGACAGAGGTGATGACAGAAGGAGAGAAGGCCAGGATTCTAAGGGGTGAATAAACACCAAAATAAACAGATTTGTTACAGGACTTACAGATTTGTCCCTTACTTCCTGAAAAGAAGTCCCTACAGTTTTAAACTCTCCAGAGTTCAAAAGAGTTAGAAATTAAACTGATAAAATATCTGTAAGGCTAATGGTGACATGGTACCTCTTTCCTACAGTTAAAAAGAGAAGTTTTGTATGGTCTTGTGCAAAAGAATAGCATAGAAAACTGGGCCGTGGAACAGACAAAAAGTGGCACACATCTTCAGGTCCTGGCAGAAATGATCTTAGAACTCTTGCCACCATTAAAACATTTGCTATCACAAATCCTCCTGCATACATACAGACACATAATCAAATAATGTAGATGTCTTCATTAAAAATTGCCAGTCTCTCCCTCTAAAGGCCTTTGTTGTTGGGTGTATTTGTTCCCCTCCCTTTTTTATTTCTTTTCCTTTTTGCTAGTCAGACTATAACCTCTCAGTCTTTGTAATTGAATTGATGAGAAATGGAGTGGAACACAAGACAGGCAATAGAGATTTGAGATACCAACAAATGGATATCACTTGGAAGTGCTTATATTCAGAGAAACAGTGATACTAATAGAGACTCAATATATTGCATGTACAATTTCTTCCATTTCTGGGAATACAAAAGGCATGCCAGACCATGTTTCAGCCAAATGACAGCATCTCATATAGTAATGGTGAATGATTCTACCAATTCATCTATTTAGTATAAGAATGTTTAGATAAGGTTCTAAATAGAAACTGGAAAGTAGATAGACTTAGTAGGACACTGCTTCCTAGCTGAAAAGTATTACAAACTTCCTTTGCTTGTAATACTTTGTATGTAATACACCAATATATTTCATGCATATTGGTCTAACAGCAAATGCAAGGTGTTGTAAAGGGCACAGAAATGTGAAAAACAAATAAAAAAATAGAAAAGGTACAAATGGGAAGATGGACAGATTTAAACCTAATATGAAAACTGGCATAGCCTTAAGCTGTTTTAATATATAAGGGATGTAAAACTGAAATCACGAGAGACTAAGAAGTCCAATGCAAATAGAGAAAATACCTGGAAAACTACAGACAAAATCCCCAAATCAATGGAGCCAACATGACCACGTGAGATAAATAACACAAATCATGTGTTAATCTAACTCTACCAGCTTTGATTACATAAATAAGTTTAATTGACTGCGGAGGAAATAACTACATAAATAAAATGAACACGAATTTGTACTACATAATCTCCTTTCATCACAGATATGATACAAGCTGAGCTCTCAGGAACAATCTTCCAGAGAAAAGTGATATCTGAGAACAATGGACACACATATTTAAAAAAAAGGGTTTATGTATATGCACATATAGATGTACATTATAACCAAGAAAGACCCAGACTATCATACTATAGTTAAACATCATAAAATCAGGAGATTACAGGGTACCTGATATGAGTGGAATAAAGAATTTTGACTAGTGGTTCATGAGCAGAACTGCTGTAAAGGAACGATTTGGGATTGGTGATGAGGACCACAGGCCATTCTTCAAAGGTAAGATCTGCAAAGCTCAGGAGGTCATGATCAAATGCAAGGATCCGGTACCTATAGTTAAAGGAAAAACTTTTGTTAATACAAACTACTGCATGCCCAGCTGATTCCCATGCTTCCCAAATTCCTGAACAGAACTTGTTTCATTTACATTCCATTCATTCTCTTCTGTAGCTCATCCTATCTTAACCAGCTCTGCTGTATTAACAGCTGGTTACCTCTAATCAGCTTCTCTTTATTATAAATCACTCAGGCATTGCTCAAAATTCCAAATGTCAAGATCTATTGAATTTTGCACATGAATCAGATAGATGAACATTATGTTATAGAATTCAAATAAAATGTACATTATTACAGTGTCTGGGTAGGTACCCTAGTTATGGACAAAGGCCTCTGTGTGCTCTCTTCCTAAAGGCATACAAGTATCTTTATTGGGATTACTGCAGAATAAAAGCTAATATACTACTATACATTCCATGTAGCATTGGACATTTTTTGATACACTTCTAAGGTAATATTTCTTAGGTAGACTATTTTTGCCTCTAAAATTCTAACAGCTGGTGCAGAGCATGGGTATTTTGAAGTAGCGATGCTGAATTTTATTACAATTTATGTCTATTTGAATACTAAACGCATCTTAAATGGACATTGAGATGTCCTCTTTTTAATCTGTAAATATCAAGAATTAATCTAAAAATTACTCAACTTAATTTATTAGCACACTGTAGGTATAGGGAAAAAAAATCCCAAACTTCTACAGAGAGGAATTTTTCAAACACATCAATAGTAATAACCAGTCAGGCACATCTAATGCTTCTTGCAAGTTCTCCAAGCAGCATAAAAGGGAACCACAGTATAACCAGTAGGATCCATATAATAATTTGCCTACTTAGGGTTTACTTACCTCCTATTATCCATCCAGTCTCCCAGTTCAAGTTCCAGAGTGCCACCACGGTGCTGACTGTGCAAGACTGGCATCAGCCCACCCAGTGTATGGAGATGTCCACATAAATAGGCCGTGGCAGAACTAATAAAAGAACATAATTGTGATTATTTGGATAGGAAGGAGATACCACTGCAGAAAACCTGAAAAGTGACAGATAAGTATGTGAAGAGAGGCAAGAAATGTACTTCAGACTGAAAACATACAGGAAAAAAAACACTTACCTCATCAGTGCTCGTATTCCTGGGGCTGGGGAGATGATTGTTGAGGTGGGAAAATGGCCAAACCAGAGTGTGTGATTGCTGTGCAGACTTTGTGTTGCCATCAAAGATAGTTCTTTCATTTGATTCTGAAACAGGCAGGTGTTTGAAAGACAACCAAAGCTGTTTAACATTCAGGCTACTTGGAAAGAACAGCAAAAGGAAAGCAGAAAGACACGAATGAAGAGAATACTCTCAGTTGCTTCAGGGACCTGGGCATGAACAAAATGTACTACTAGGCTTATCCCTAAAATCCAGTGCTGGAAAAAGAAAGTGAAAACAAGACACTCAACACCTTCCTTGCAAGTGAACACAGGAAAAGTACAATATAAAGAAGGATTTTGGCAAATGATATTTCTATCTGTTCTGCTGCTTATTTACATAGTCAGAGACAACACACTTGAGTTGACTTTACAAACGTCTTTACCTTGTAATTATCATCCATATTATCTCTTAAGTTGTTAGATGGCCTTTATAGGCACGACAGACCGCTAACTGTGCACCATATGCTTCAGTCATTTAACTGGATGAATTATGATGCTGAATCTTGAAAATATTACTCAGCCATTGCTGTTAAAGTTAAGCAAAACTAACACTTTACACAGCAAGTAAAATTCCTCTTCTTTACTTATCTGACTTCCAATATTAAATAAGCCACTCACTGTTCAGAGAGAATCCCAATACTAATAGGACCTCAAAGGCTAACAGAGTAGGCAGGAAAACTAAAACCAGAAAAGAACTCAAATCCACTTTTTCACCATTTTGCAGATCATCTTTTAGGGTAACCCAGAGAACCACCAACATATTCTTTTCCCTCCTGCCTGAAAAGGAATACTGAAGGGCATGAATAAAGGAAACAGAAACAAAGGTATATTCAAAAAAGAATGAATCCAGAATACCATTCTGGGTTAATGTAATGGGCTTATCAAGTGAAATGATACTTCATTTGCCTTTATGAATTTGGGCTTTAAGAATATTTTTACCTAAGCTATGCAATCCAGTCACTAATACAAATCTAACTTATTTTTCAAATTCCTGGCAGAGGTTTAATTCTTAAAAGTTACAGGTATCTACCTTCAGTTTTGTGCGAAAATCTGCAAAAGATGCTCTCTGGACCCCTGCTACTGGTAAATAGCAAGCAAATCCATGACTTACTGCAGCCAAAGAGCTCTAGACTCAATTGCATTTCTTAGCTTCTTGAGAGCTTGTCTGCAAATCTACTGCACCCACTATGGATTACAGTAAACAGTGCAAACACCACTCCACACTTCTACATCACCTTTTATCTAAGCATCACCAAGCACTTTACAAACACTTCATTAAATGTCCAGCCTTCTTTAGACAAGATTAGAGGGAGAGCTTTTTACTTTTCCCTGAGGTCTTTATCACAGGCAAAACATGACATCTATTTCCAGAACACAGTAACTCTCTGCCAACACTTCAGAAGAGTATCTCAAGAACAAAATCCTATCAGTAAACTACAGAGAAAAAAATAAAAGGGAAACAAAATGTTATCTAAGGTGATATGTGGTTTAAACATCGGGATTAATGTTACTATCTTAAAACAATACCATGTAATTTTTGTGTTCTCAGAAGATCAGACCTCACTTTCATAAATGACACATTTCTTTATAGCATTATCTTTCAAATGATTTCATTGAGAAGTGCAACTCCCTAATCTGTAATATTAACACCACCACAAAAAGCATCTAACAAAGCAAAAAGGAGATGAGAAATGAGAAAGTTTGATTTCGTTTTAAACTTTACAGCATATAAGGAAAGTATCACACAAGTCTAGCTAAATGCTAAGAAACTACTGGCAGTTAGTTAAAATGTCTAATTTGACTTTTTCATACTGAATTATTTAAGAGAGTAAACACAAATACTTTATATGTTAAGTGACAAACTCATTTTTCTAAATAAATGTCCCATATATAAAGACTCTTTTAGATGAGCACAAATCTTCCAGACAATTCTTCTTTACAAAAACAAACAAACAATCCCCCCAGACAAATCATTAGAGAAGTAAAACAGACAGCAAAATGGAATGCCAAGACTTATAAAATACCGTGTTTAAAATCCCAAAGAAATTATAGGGTCTCTTAGGGCCTGGGCTGAGCGTGGCATCCACACAGATGAATGAATAGTTCCCAAAAGGGGTGGTGTGGATGTAATGGAAAGAGCCATCTTTATGCCAGGCAGAGTATTTCCTGCCAAAATAACATAGAAATATTGCTGTTAGAAAAGCTTGTAATATTGACAAAAATGACCCGTGTAGTATAAATGCAAGATCTCTTGCATTAGATCTAGTTCCATCTTGTTACTGTAGCAAAGGCTCTTCTTAAACATCAATGGCATTGAGATTCTGTACTTCAAACAAGATGCACCCCATAGGTCATATATTAAGACAAGCAGCAGGTTAACACACAAACATTTTAAAAAGTGTTTGCATAAATACACTTTCCCTGAGCAACATGGTATGTTTTTATGGATAAAGGACAGGTCAGCAGCATAAATGATACATAACAAATAGGCAATGTGAAGGGACAGCAGGATCCTACACAACTCTTAACTAAAGGAGACCTGCAAAGGAAAACAAGTTATTGTCTTGTCTTTAGTGTTGGTATCTGAAATAATTTTTTAAAAAGAATTTTTCCTCACTTACCTAGAAATACCAAGGACATCAAGTCTTGTCTGTGCTATTTATTAGGGGTCTCTTAAGTTACTCTGATGTAGAATGATCAGCTGTTGGCTAATGAAATATGATCTTGAACCAAGGAAATATTGAACCTTTTCAGTTATTTTCCAGAAGATCCAAAACACAAACACTACATCACACCAAATCTTATACATAGCAAAAGAGGCAGCATTTCCTTTTGCTTATTGCTCTTTTTTATTTCTTGCTCTTATAGCAAATCTTACCAGTTGTCCTGACACTTGTGGAATGTTATCAGAATTATTCAGTCAAAGACTAAAAGAGAGCAAAAAGTGTTGCTGCTCTTTTTCATGTTACCTGACGATAACTACGCTCTTGAATCTTAATCTTAAAACACTCTTAGAGAGACCTGTAGACAGGGAAGGACCCATAAGACATGCCAACTAATTACACCTTTCCCTCTCCCCATGGTTTTGTGCTAATATTGGCTATATGATAAATACATGCAATAATGAATATATATGTTATTTTCTCTTTTTCCACTGACAACAGGTATTTTCAGGGTTTTTTAACTTCTAAAACTGAAGTGATTTTGATACTTTATGCTAGATGGGAATTGCACATATCCTCCATTGGCAAAGACAGGTAACATTACAACTAATGGTACCTACTAAATTGCTCAATTGAGAATTAAATTATGTAACTAAAATAATTGTAAGTAAATCTGAGATTAACTAAAACTTGTTAGTTTGGGGGTAGGGGTATTTTCTTTTGGATTTGGGGCTTTTGGGCTGGTGTGGTTGGTTTGCATGATATGTGGACGCTAAAACATCCCTGAGTTCAGATGGTGATTATAGTTTGAACACAGCCATCTAGAAAGCATTTCATGTCACTGCTCCTCCACCAGTCAGAATAAACAGTGAAATTGCCAGAAAGGTTGACCCGAAGCCAATATATTAAAAACAAGTTTCAGATATAAATCAATACTTCCAATGCCATAAAGACCCTTTCACAGTGTTTATTTTTTTGAAGTTAATGTTACTATTGTGAACATCATGAACTTCAATAAGAAAACTGGAAGTTCAGGGTCATAACCTAAAATTTCTGTCTTTAGTCCCACTTAGAGTATATGTAACAGCTGAATCACCCTCTGCTCATGCTGTGGTCATAAAACAGGAACCTATGTCTTTGTGTAAAAATATCATTCTACTTCAATAAAACTGCTGCCTGCTTTAATTTTAATACATAATGAACACCAGAATGTGGTGTTGAATAACGGTTTTCCCTAGCCTCTATTTTTACATCTGCAATCTGCAACACTCTAAGGTGTACAGCAAAGAATGAATTATTTGTTCAGGAGTCACATGAAGGCAAGCAGGTAGTGCCTTACTGTCGCTCACACAAAAAAATCTCAACCAAACAAAAGAACCCCAAAACTTGCCCTTTTGACTGTTTAACTTCATAGGAGTGGAGGAAGAAAAGGCCTCCACAAGACTCCCTTTCACTCCACCATCTCCTTTCTCTCTTCCTAGAGTGTGGTATATTTATCAAAACTTTTCTTATTCTTTATATTTTATTAATGCATTATATTAGGAAATTCTCCCTGTAAAGATAATTCTGCCTTTAGTGTCTTTCTTCAGTCTTAGAAAGCATGATAAATCTCATTAGTTTCTTTCTTTTGCTATGATGACAGTCTATAATGAAGCAAAACCACCATGAGAACACATTTGTTTAGCAAGAGACTTAATTATTAAGCAAAGACTTTCACCTGACTCAGCATTTCACTCAGAAATTCTTAGGTTGGCTAAACTGGTTTGAAACTTCACCCTTATCCTTTGAATCCATACTGCTATTGTTACCATAAAAGTTGGTTGGAGAAACTCTCTAAGACTCAAGGCGGAGTTTCAGAAAGCAGCATTCTTTACTGCAGCACTGGGTGCACACACAAATAGCTTCACAAAGGTGAGCACACCGCTTACTTGCCAGCAGCAGCTGTATATTTAGCATACTCATGCATATTCATAGCATTCCTAGGAACTAATCATAATATTTACATCCTAATTAAGCATGTGCTTTCTTGCTAAGTGGGGGTCTCTGGTGGTCACTGATAGTCTGCCTCACTGTGTTTACTGAATGACCTCAGTGCTTGCGCACACTCACAAGGTCCTAGTGCTGAGTTAGCAGTTGGTGTGTCCTTGCTTCTGTTCTGTTCCAGTCTCACTCCACATTGGGCGCCGCTCTGCTATCTTGAAGGCTGGCATCCTTGGTCTTATTTACTGTCTCCTTACTTGTTATCAGTCCTGTGATGTTCCTTCCCCCACGAGCTGAACATTCCTTTCTCTCTACATGTTAGTAAGTTAGAAAAGTTTGGTCTATTCTACTATGTTAAAGGCACACACACTACTGTTAGTTTAAAATTTAAGCGTACACTATCAGTGCATCTTCAGTGTGGACTAGAGGCAGGTGATCCATGCATCTTTCCAAACAGTAAGCTTGTCCAGGCCAAGCAACAACCCAGGGATGATCTGGCAAAATCACTGATGCTGCATCTTCCCATGTGTGTCACTAGGACTTCTGATAGCAGCCTTAAACTAGAGTGGAAGACTGATAATAGATTGTCATGTAGTCACAACTGTGGCAAAAGATACAGGGATGTGCACTGCACTAGTGCATCCAAAAGCCTTGTTAGCACCCTACATTCATGCCTTTATGGTAAATGCACATGTGAATTCCATGTTCTCTTGAAAATGCAGCTGCTGTAGGATCCTATCCCGCAGAATTTATAGGAAAACATATCTGCTCAAACATCAGACGTTTAATCTGTCTTCTTACTGCAAAGTGGATGGCTTAAGAGCCTGTATTAAAGTCGAGTTTAGATTTCCAAGTCCTCCTCCAGTTCCAAAGAGTCAAAGCCAAAAACACCACCAAAATCACAAAACAAGATTTTGTGTTCAGATGCGAAGGGCACAAAGTTAAACACAAGTTACAACTGAGGTTACCTTTACAATGTGCAAGCAAAATAGCCAGCTGAAGAAAGGGAAGTTTCCTCACCTATCTTCCCATTAAAATCTCAAATGTGTTCCTCAAGAACATTTGTCTAGCCATCATCATCATCTGCCTTCTTTGTCCTCTACTTTCAGTTTTCTAAAATGGCTTGGAAAAAACTTAGACCCATATGACATGAAAAGCCCTCCTGGGCATGCAGAAAGAATATTTAAAAAGCCAAGTATTCTCTTGCTTTCTTTTTCTTTTATTCATACATTTTGAGGAGGAAAAGCATTCTCTGGGAACACTGTTTTTTCAGAAATATACAACAGCCCTGAGGAAACTGAACACAACACACAGAACATTTCCTGGGCGCAATCAGATTTACAATACATTCAATTACAAAAGAGAGGGATTAGAGATAAGAAGTCTGTGCAAAGAATGCTCTATTTTCTCAGCCTACTCTAGTCTATAACTGGCAATTAAAACAATGAGGGGAATAGCAAATATGATCCTGGAGTATAGGAAAGTCAGTGAAAAAATCATATATGTGAAATTGAAAAGAATATTGTTTAGTGAATTTGATCTTGAATATAATGGTAAATAAAAGTACCTGTAATAATTCCGAATGCTATTCAGGTATGGAATATTGAATGAATCTGTAAGGCAGAGAAAAAAGGAAGATCAAATTGATCATTGACCTCTGTATTTTATTTCCTAATGTTGAAATAAAGCTGTCTCAGCAGGCACAGGATATACTTTATGCAGCAGACCTAAAAGCAAGAACAGTTTTCTCATTTAAGTTTCAATTCAAAGATAAAGTTGTTTTGGGAATGTAAATTGTCATTTAGTGGCTAAAAGGTAACCATGTGTTTCTACATTGGCCATAAAGCTTTTTGGACTGTGTGAATTCTCTGAAAGTAAGACCTAACTCATGCAAGGAAAATAAAGTAGCAACAGCATCAAAGTGTGTGTAAACCAGACAGAAACTTAGGGAGGTTTCTCCTGCAGCTGGAGTCCATCATTAAAGCTGGTAACAGTAAGGTTGGAAACAGTAAGGTTGGAAACAGTAAGGTTGGAAACAGTAAGGTTGGAAACAGTAAGGTTGGAAACAGTAAGGCTGGTAACAGTAAGGTTGGAAACAGTAAGGCTGGTAACAGTAAGGCTGGAAACAGTAAGGCTGGTAACAAAGGCCTGATAGGGAAATGGGAGTAAAATGTCCTATGTGGGCTGTATATAACAACACATGCACTTTTTCTTCCTCCCCCCAAATGCTAGGCTTTCTAGTTTTGCCCTTCTTGTAACAACTGGGTTATATAGCCTAAAAGGTTGTTAGCTTGTGTTTGACTGCTTAGAACGTAGCAACTAGGATGTGTACAAACTTCTATGAGTTCTTTCTGTTCCAAAGAAACCAATTTTCCTTTAATGCTAATGTGTGATACTTTTAAGCTTACACCTGTGGGAGCAGGTCTATGAAAAGTAAATTCAAACCATTTCTTCGGTAGGGTAAGGTTACAGTTTGCCCTTCAATTAAAAAAGGGAGCATATAAGCTAATGACCTGGAAACTTAACATCTGAAGCTCTGTTCTACCATTTGAAAGGCAAAAGCAACATATGAAGACTCCTCCTTCCCTAGTACTAAAATTCCAGAAAGTACCTCTAAACAAAGTGTGCCCTGAATGAAGCAAACATGTAGACAGCAAGCCCTTCTATTGATTCATAGTCACCACTAATGCGCTACTAAGTACTATATTCTTTAGATTCTTTTTATTTTACCTCTATATTCTAACTTATCTAAATCAGGTCTGTAATCACAGGAAAGAAAGAGATGTCTCATTTTCTTCTTACCATGATTCCCTTTAATGTCTATCCACTTGGTTTTTTCCATGACCCTTGATCTCTTCAGGATTGCCTGGTAGGTTTTCCATTCTGCTTCTACCTGCTCAGATCCCAGTTTATCTCTTGTCTTTGCATCTGTCAGGTCACCTGAAAGTGTACAAAGGCAAGGCTTACACAAATACTGTAACTAGGCAAGCATGCAATCCATGTGTCCTAGAGTTAGTGCAACAAACACTCCTGTCATCTGGTATGGTAGGTTACCACAAGGGTAAATACCTTCTAATGTAGATGTGGCAGCCTGTTGAAATATCTATCAGCCACATCACTGCAGCACTTTCACTAATGCCATGCCAAAGTAAATTATGACATATTCATTATACCTGGAGATTGTAGTCATAGAAGCTTTGTTTAACTTTGCACCTTCCGTATGCCTTCAACCTCCAATTAGAGTTCAAACCATTCCCAGCTCTGTTTAGACAGTAATGCCTTCCTGCATTACTAGTTAAAAGATGAATGCTAACTATTCCTGAATTCTTAACTTAAAAAGCAAGCAGCAGATAGGTAACTGCCTGGAGAGACAAAAGTCCAAGTCTAGCATTAAAATTCTAAAGCCTCGCATATAATAATGGCTCAAAGTCTTTTAGTTTGCTTGCCAAAACTTAATCCATTTCAATTGCAATCTATCAAATGGAATGGCAAAGCTTATTTCACCTGTCTTGGTATGATAAGTTCAAACAGAAACCAGCAACAAAATCTTACATTAATTCATAGGTGAATTTCATACAAATGAGCATGGATTGTTCTGAGAGAGGAACTGGCTCTTAACGACTCATCAGACATTGATCTCTTCTGTAATTTCAAATACAAAGACTGATGTAGAGTCACTACCAGGACAAGAGGGAAGGGAGCTACTAGCAAGGAGTAAGGTGTAGCAACAAGTATTGGAAAAACAATAGCTATTTTGCATAATTATGTCTGTTACATATAACACACACTAAACTCACTGTTAGACTCATTGAACAAAAACTAATTCTCTTGAGTTGCAAAGTTATTGTCTTCTGCTTCTAGCAGTCTATCTGCAGCTGAAACTACATTGCCATTGCTCAAGATACCTTAAAGCTTTAAAGTTCTCTCTTGAGATCGTAGAATTTTGCTTTTTTGCTCTTCCTTTAACAGCACATTCAGCATGAAATCCACATGTTGAATTGCTTACCTGTTGCTAGAACAAGTGTTGGCTGAATTATATCAATTGTTTCAGAACAGAATTTTTCAAAGTCAGGAGCTCGTCTGGGATCCCGAAATCTACTGATATGAATATCTGACACCTGCAAAAGAGAAAAATTAAAGACTGCCCCAAGCAGAGGGTTATTGCTGCCCAGTTTGTTCTGCAAACAAATAAATGCAACGTAAGAGCAGTCATAGTGATTCATATTAGTATATGGGATACAGGGAGAAACAGAAGTGGATGATCAGTGAAGAAAAAAAGCAGAGCAAACATGTAATATTGCATCTCTAACCCCTAAAATCGTATTTACATTGAGAAAATCTCTTTCAGTCTAAGGGCCTACAATAAGATGAGGAAATACTTCGCTATCTACAGCAAGTTTTGGTGGCTCTAAGGGGCCTGTTGACTTTCAAATTCTGTGAACTTCTGGTACAATACAGTGATCTTGCTGCAAGAGAGAATACTAAGTAGTTCAGCAAAGCAAGACTATGTTAAAGTCACCTAGGACTTGAAGCATATTGATAACTAATTTTGCATCTGGTGTGACATTTCCAGTAGCTGGGAGGAAGGACTTATAACATTCTACCCCTGCATTTTAATGAAGCTAATGAGCATGTTTAGAGCCTATTTCACGTGCTTTCACGAACAAAGATTTTCCAAGAGATGATGATACCACTTGCACATAACTGCAAAAGGTGCTGTTCATTTCTGAACAGTCAAAGCCCTCACAACAGAAGATATCTACAGGGTGGGATGGGGAGAATAAGAAAGGTAAGATTTTTTCTGTTGTTGTTGTTAATACTGTGGCTTTTCAGGTATGTTTGAAGTAAATCATGGGTGAATGCTTTCAATTCCACTTGCCATTCCATTTCAATGAATTAACAACTTATCCTCCTCAGTTCAGACAAATTTGACACTCAGAAACCAGTGAGCACACACTCATGGCCATCTGATGAGATCACTGCCTGAGAAAGAAAAACATCAACTTTTACATTGAATTTAATAAACCTGGATCTTTTTCCACTTTGAGAAATCTACATAAAATACCTTGGAGACAAAATGCCTTAGCTTCTACTTATTCAGTCATTTGAATATGTAGGAAGCATTGCCTGAAAACAGTTTTTTAACTCTGCTTAGGAAAATTCCCCATTTGCTTATATGTAACTTTTGCCTATATCAGAATTGGATGCTAAGAAAGGTAAACACTTTCAGACATAACTTCATTTTTATTAATACATTCAAGGTAGCATGAATCAAAAAGCACAGTAAAACTTCCTCAATACATTAAACCTAATTTAACCATTAGCAAGAATACAATGTCTTATTTTGCTTCTCCTCAGCCTGTGGATTTACAATTCATCTATCTATCTCAGCAATCAAACAGAGAAAATAAAATTGTCTATTTTTGCTGTTTCCAGATTCTTGAGCAAAAGTCTTACAAGACTTTCTACCAATAACTATGGAGAATATAAACTCCCAACTTTTTAGCAGTCAGTGTTTGGGAAGCCTGATTTTCTACAAAGATCTTCCCTCTTTTTCCCCCTACTATGATACAAACTTCAGATCTACAAAAGGCCCTATCCAGTCACCTAGGTTAAGACCTATAAGGTCACCAGGGAGCTTGAAGCCCATTTCCCACAACATCATCAGGCACAACGCTGGATTTAGTGCTTGATTAATTTCCAAGTTGGGTCTATGATAAAGCATCTGTTAAGGGCAGATCTGAAAGAGAACATAACCGCTTGAAAGTAAAGCCAAGTCTCAAATTAGCTGCACTGTGACCTATCCTTGGGAGAACTCCACTTGAAGTACCACCACCAGAGAGAACATGGGAGAAGCAGCATGGAGCTGTGCATGCTGCTTGTCAGCATAGCTTTGCAGCTGCTGTAGACAACTCTCTTCAAGATAGCAACTGAAGATAGAGGCTTTATCTACATTAATTCAAGCATATCTCTCATCTTGAAATCTATTCTGCAGTAAAGATAAGCCCTAAGACACTTGAAAAATTACTGAAAAAAACCTGACACTGAAAATACATAGCAATTGGAGAGAACAAAAGGACTAATAAAACCACTTGGTTTATGCACCAAAAGCACTGCCTGCAGTGAGTACATTTAAGCAAAGTATCACTGGGTTTGAGAATAAAGGCAAAATAGTAAAAGCGGCCTATTTGTTAGAAGGAGCTGCATGCAACCCCTGTGACAGCTCAGGCGTCGATTACCTGCAAATACGTACACAGCTTGTGGTCAGTTATACACGAAGTGCTTCAGGAATGCTCTGGGGGGAAGAGTCAGAAGAGAGGCCACAGGCACACCCAAACATGACAGTTTACTTCTAAGACTGTGCCAAGCTAATTTGTATTTACGTTCAACCTGGAAAGAAAGCTGTGCACGTTTAACCTAACACACATCACTCTTATGCTGGCCCAATACCTTCCACTGCTGAACATCTGTGTAGCTATTTTTTCAGGCACACAACTTTCCTGAGTTTTGGAAGAGGACAGGGACAGGCATTATCTACTATTGCAGTAGACAATACCGGATCGGGTACCGAGGCAGTACATAGGATAGTGCAATAATTAGGTGAGCTTTAATTACTCGCTTCTACCACGCGCGTCTTATCTTTTGGGTATTCTGACCGAACACCTGTAACT
>NW_009913304.1:0-1000 GCF_000696875.1 Nestor notabilis
CCCCGCAGGCAGCAAGCCAGACTCTCTCTGAGATGAACAGACTCTCTGAGATAGACAGTCTCAGACACTCCCTGAGACAAACATTCTCTAAGGCAGACAGACTCTCTCAGACTGAGACAGACTCTCTGAGAAAGACAGACACGCTCACTCTGAAACACTCAGTCTCAGACACTCTGAGACAGGCTGAGACAAACTGTCTCAGATAGCCTCCCTCAGGAAGACTTTCTCAGACAGATTCTCAGAGACAGACAGACACTGTCAGAAAGACAGACACTCTCACTCTGAGACAGACAGACAGACTGAGACAGACAGACACTCTCAGACAATCTCTGACAGAGAGACTCTCAGAGTCAGTCAGTCTCAGACTCTCTAGTAAGATAGAATCTCTCACTCTGAGACAGACTCTTTCAGACACTCTCAGAGACAGTCTCAGACACTGAGAGAGACTCTCCCAAATTGACACGCTCAGACACTGTCAGACAGACTCTCTGAGGCAGACTCTCAGACTGTCTCAGACAGACGCTGTCAAGACATACAGACACTCACAAAGAGACAGACTCTCAGAGAGACTCTCTTGGACAGACTCTCTCAGACAGATTCTCTGTGACAGACAGACTCCCTGAGACATAGTCTCTGAGAAAGACTTTCTGAGAAAGACTCTCAGACAGACTCTCTGGCTCAGAGTCACACTCACACTGAGACACACACAGGCTCACTCTCACACAGACTGCCTCAGACTCTCTGCCATATCTCACATTCAGACCCACACAAACACTCTCTGACTCAGATTCTCTACCCCAGAGTCTTCAACACAGACTCTCTGGCTCAGACTCTCTGACACAGATAGTCTGGCTCAGACTCTGGCTCAGAGACACACGCAGGCTCAGTCCCACACAGACTGGCTCAGGCTCTCACTCAGATCTCACATTCAGACACACACAGATTCTCTCTGGCTCAGACTGTCTGACTCAGATTGTTTGGCTCAGCGTCTCTGGCCTAC
>NW_009913304.1:1641-1960 GCF_000696875.1 Nestor notabilis
TCACTCTCGCTCACTCTCAGACTCACACTTAAACACTGACTCAGACCCTCAGTCACACTTAGAGGCACATCCAGAGTCAATCAAATGCACATACACAAACTCAGTATCATACACTGTCTCACACATCTCACACTCTACACCGAGACTCAGACACACTCAGGCACACACAGTCTCAGACTCACAAACTCAGACTCACACTAACTTGCAGACTCACAGAGTAATGCTCACCCTCGGACTAAGACTCAGAATCAAACTCAGACTAAGCTGAGACCACACACACCCCCCTAAACTAGCACCAACAAATGATAGAGACCATGCC
>NW_009913305.1:0-5978 GCF_000696875.1 Nestor notabilis
AAAATGACTGCTATAGCTGAACCCAGCACATTACATCAGAGCATCTTCTCTCTACTGCTTTCACCAGTAAATGAATGGGGTTTTTTTTACTCCAAAATTGTGGAGAAATAGGTATATAGCAAGACTAGCTTTCTTTCTGCCAGAAAGTCACCCCATGGTCCTAGCAGGCTCTAAGAGCAAGTGGATGGATGCAAAACCAGCGACCTGTGCACAATATATCCTGCATCACCTGCACCCACATTCACTACCATCTTCTTAAGGCAGAGAGCTGATGGAAAGACATACTGGAAAGAGATGAGGTTTCAACTTGCTTTGTGCTTGTCAAGTACATCATTGCTGTATGGTCCAGTCCACAACACTTGCAAGCACTGAGCTATTCTTCAGAAGAAAATTAAATTCCAGAAGAAATGTAGAATGACATTTGTGTCCCAAACATAAGAAGGTCATGGAGCTGTTGGAGCAAGAGGGCCATGAGGACGATCAGAGGGCTGGAGCACCTCCCATAAGACAGACTGAGAAAGTTGGGGTTGTCCAGCCTGGAGAAGAGAAGCTGCGTGGAGACCTTAGAGCAGCTTCCAGTGTCTGAAGGGGCCTACAACGATGCAGAGAGGGACTCTTCATCATCTGAGTGACAGGTCAGGGGGAATGGGTTTAAACTTAAACAGGGGAAGTTTAGATAAGACATTAGGAAGAAATTCTTCCCTGTGAGGGTGCTGAGGCGCTGGCACAGGGTGCCCAGAGAAGCTGTGGCTGCCCCATCCCTGGCAGCGTTCAAGGCCAGGTTGGACACAGGGGCTTGGAGCAACCTGCTCTAGTGGAAGGTGTCCCTGCCTGTGGCAAGAGGTTGTAACTGGATGAGCTTTAAGGTCCCTTCTAACCCAAATCAGTCTGGAATTCTACAATTTGGAGCTTTGTATTTATAAGGATTAGAAGTACTTTTTGTCCTCCAGAGGCTCTGTTTCCAGCAGGGAATTGCAATTCCTTTTAGGTACCACAAAAGTCAACTCAAATCCAAAAATCCCACTTACTATGCCAAATCCTGCTTCAAATGGACATACGAAAGTGGCTGCAAGATCCACCAAACATGGCATTAGGATCAGAGTTCAGCAATTAACTCCAGACCAGAAAGAAGCACCCATCTCTATGCAGGATTCACAGCCAGTCAGATTTATTCACAGATTTACTCCAGTCAGACCATCACCCCCATTTACTGGACATGCAAGAACCACATATTCCTTCTTTGTCTGAGAGGACTGGGGTCCCATCTCCAGTAGGGTACAGGATGTTACAGCCTTGCAGATTGCTTTTCTATTGCCCCAGGATTTGCTTCACTCTTGTAGCATACTGAGAGAGTTGTAGGAACCCTCCTCTAAACCCCCCCTCTAAGGTACTGCCTGTGCTCTCAGCAGCAAACATTAAGAACCCCTCCCTCTCCAAAAACACCCTCTAAATTAAATAATGTCTGTAATCAAAGCGTCTCTACAAACACCGCTCTCGATTTAATGAAATATTGATGCTCACAGATTTGCCTGTGCACATCTGCAGATGCAGACTGTATCTATTCTCAATTGATTGCACACTGCTTGCTAGATGGCTTATTCCATCTGAAACTCAGGGTGAAGATCATTATTTCAAATGAGGGCAGATAACCTGTTGCAGGGTGGAAAGCATCAGAGGGTAAAAAGCATCAGAGTGCTCTTGCATCCACCTGCCTACAGTGTCTTCATACAATTCCTTTATCTAAACTGGATTTCCCCCCAGTTTTCTCACTTCTTTTTTATCCACAGACTAAAACATCAGTGACAAAGATTGAACTAACCAGCTTCTCCCACACTTCAGCTAGCACCGCTGTCCATCCAGAAGCCAGCCCTTGCTGTGCTCACTGAAGATGGGAGACACCGAGTATTGGTTCCTCCCTCAGTGGGAGAAGGAAACTCATTCCAACACCTACTGATCACCATCCTTACCGGGGAGGATGGGAGACCTGTGCCTTACTGCCGTATACTCACCAGTTCAGAGGACATACTGATAGGCTTGACCCAAGTCTTTCCTTTCTCTAGGAAGCAACTGAATGATTCAGCTGTGTAGTAATCCTCTATCTATTTGGAGCAATTGGTACTTAAGTATCCTGGAGAAAAGAGCTCTTCTCAGCAAGAGAGGAAGTATGAGAAGCTTACCTCAGGACTCCTTATGGCCAAGTTCACTTAGGAGTGGAAAAACATGCATTTGGCATCCTCCAGCTGACAGAAAATTAAATCCTAGGACTGCCCTCACCGGCCAAATGCTCTACCTGCTGTGTATTGCAATGAAGAAGCGAGAGCAGGCAGGAAGGCTCCTGGATCATACTGCATTTGGGGGATTATATGTGTATCTACTTTATTATCAGCCACTTACAAAACTTTTCTTGTGCAAAGAAAATAGCCAGAGCAATCTCTGGACCACAGGGAAAAATGTCACTGTAGTTATAAGGAAGTATTATCTGCCCAGGCAGTGGAACTACCCACATGAAATTAACACCAAGTTCCTAGAGGCTGCAAGAGACAACTCTTCTGCACAAGTCTTATTCCCAGACGAATGAGGTGAAAGGGCCATGCCTGGAAGTAAAGTAGCTTTTAATAATTTAAAAATAAAAACCAAAACAAAACCCAAACTGGTGTGTTCACTATAGACATCAGCAGAGGCCTGATCCTGTCAGCTTGCTATTAATTCAGCTGCCTTGAGGATCAGGCCTTGCAGCTATTGTCTCTACCCTGTAAACACACAAGCTGAAAGACTTCCAAGGCTTGCTAATATATGCAGAAGTAATTGCTTCAGAGACCATAGATAATGCAAACAAATAACATGCCAATTTAATGTCTGCTTCTCTTGGTTGTGAGCACAAGAAGTTGTCTCAGGGTTTTACATCCAACTATCCTAGATACAGAGGAGAAGATACTTAATGAAGTTTGTCCAGGTAAAACTCTGTCTGTGCCCTTCTAATTTCTCAGAGTCAAGTGCTTGGGTGGTTTGTTGTTTTGGGGTGTGTTTGGTTTTTTCTAACACTCTTGATACATTAAATCAACATATTGTATGAAAATTCAAGAAATTAATCTTGTTACTTAATGAATGCTCTTAAGTGAATTACATCATAAACTCTACAATTAGAGAACAAAAAGATATTTTATTGCCACAGTATCTACCAAATAGGCCCTGCCCTAGGATCATAATATAGGAGTCTAACAGCTTGGACACCCTGCTTTCCACAGTCTACAGCTGAATTTAGGACCACCAAGTCTTTACTTTCTTTTGCTGGGAATAAATTGATAAGAAGCCTACTGGCAGGAAGGGAGTATATTTTATCTTCCTATAGTTGAGTCAAATATAGTGAGTGATTCAGTATCCTGTTACCATTATTCATTGTTCAAACAGCATTTCAGTTACAACATGACCACAGAGGCAAGAACCTCCTGACCCAGCAGTTTTTTCTTTTTATTATTTTTTTAATATTATTTATTATATTTGACTTAAATGAGCATCTGAGCTTAAGACCAGCATTAAAAAATGGCAAAGCCCCCTACTGCATATGCATCACACCAAACTCTTAGTATGTCAATATCTCTTTTTCAACAGAGCTTCTGCATAGCTAAGGAGTTACTCTTATCTCTTGCTAACCAAACTCAGAAACTGGCTAACGAATAAGGGAGTAGATTCATCTGACCCCTGCCTAGGTGCCCAGATGGCAGAGGAATGGTCAAGCACCCACACGTGCTAGATGCTACACTTTCAGCATCATTTCTAACTGGTAACACTTGACATTTAAAGCTCAGCACCCTAACCTAGCAGATACTGACAGCCCCTAAGTCTCCTGGCCACAAAACAGGACTGTTGTCATCCCACAGAAGACACACAAAATAATGTTTGTGCAACTCTTTCCAGCATCTTAGTACACCATGAAAACTGATTTTTGCCCAGGCGCAGACGTGCAACACAGAAAAGCTTTGAATCATAACAGAGGAAACCAAAAAGGAGTATTAATACTCATTCATACATTGAACAGGACAAACATTTGCATTAGACTGTGACTAGTAAGAGGACATCTCATGACACATGTGAGGACTCTGAAGACAAAGCTTCCTCCCTTTAGCAATCTTGGTTTTGCAATATTAACGTTCTTCATTTTCCTCCCTGCCAAACTACTCCATCCCGTAACAGCAACCAAAGGGGTATTTATGGTGCACCCAAGAAACAGGATTGAAAGGGAAAAATCCAGCTGGGAAGCTTATTGACTTAATTCAACCTTCAAAGGTGTTTTCATCTCAGACCCTTATAATCTAATTCCACAGTGGAGATGTGCTTGTTTCCTAAGCAAAGAAATTTATTTCCTGCCAGTCAGAATAATCTGATACAATAGAGAAATTTAACACTGCTCTCCTGAAAGAAACTGAAGAGATGTTCCCTGACTGTGTGCTCATTTATATTACATGTCTACTGACAGGAAGGCTAAGCTACTGCAGGGAAGCTTTCAATTCTTTCTACTGTCATAACCCTCTCATATGCCTGTATGAAAGGATTACATGGTATTTTCATTTGAGGTAACTTCTCCTGTTTGTGCAAGATATCAGGCTAATGTTATTCAGCATATAGGTAATGGGAAATAAGGTTTTGATCTCCAGCCTTCCCTATGGTTTCACTTCTGCTGCAGAAAGCAGTGACAGCACAGATGCAAGGCAATAAATGATTTCTTGCAATAATATAGGATTCTCGACAGGCTAACACCTTATATGCCTTACTCGTTACAGCCACTGAGCTGTGCTAGCTGCAATATTCAGTTAGTCACAGAAAAGCACAGAACCAAACATCACCCCCCCCCCCAAAAAAAAAAATCAGCAAAAAACCCACCACATTTCTCTAAACCTACAATATGCAAAATTAAAATCCAGGCAGTGGTTTTGGTAGATATAGTGGTATTGTGTCAGAAGGAAGCGTTTCGTATTTGCCTGACACGAAACACCCATTCAGCAAGCAGGGAAAAAACCAAAGCCCATGGCAAATGCATTTAATGCTTCTCTTTTCTCCAGATGCCAGCATTATGCTGAACATTCATACAACTCTGCTTTTCAGGGTGAAAACAATAAGCTTTACTCCAAATAGCAACTGATATGCTCAAGAATCTGGTATCATTATAAAAAGACTTGTCAGACTGAGAGGAAACAGGATGGTTTAGGTGACCCAAAAGCAGTTCCAGAGACATAAGAAATGAGAAATAATTAAATCACCAAAATACAAAGCAGGCATTTTCCCCTTCTCAACCCTCTGCTAGCCAAACATACACCAAGGAAATTCTCCAGTCAGAAAGGGAGTTTAAGACACCAGTTTTCAATACACCTAATGTGGAATTCAGCTGATTTAGGCAAATGTATCAACTGCAAAACCAGCTCTGAGCTCTGCAGGAAGTGCTCTGTGGACGACTGGATGCTGCCAGCTTCAGTTAGCAAGGATCTGCAGGCAGAAAGAAAAGACTAACCTAAAAAACATACTTAGGTTTAAGACAGAAGATGGTGGTGGGCAAACCCAACATATCAGTGAAGGCAGCCCCCAAAACATTATTTATATAAAACCATATTGGTGACTGGATGGTTAAAAGCTGAGACTTACTATTGCAAAGCCCATTTTCCCCTCTGTTACGATACAAAGTGTGCTGCTATTTCGAGCAAGTATTCCAGAGATAATACACACTGGAACAAAAAGAATTATTTCTTTCATGTTTATTACACATTGCTAACAGAAGGAAAATCTATTTGTTCTTTAGCTGAGCCAGCTCACCCAGGTTTCTTCTTCACTGGGGACTCACTTAAATGTTTTCCAAAATCCAATCCATGGTGGAAAGGATCCTAAAGTGTATGATTTCCAAAAGCAGCAAGGAGAATAATCCAAGGAAGCCAAGGTGCTGGGTGAAACACAGTGCTGCAGAGAACCCGAGTGAGGATGCTTGGGGGGGA
>NW_009913305.1:6009-24546 GCF_000696875.1 Nestor notabilis
ATCAGTCAGTAATTCTGACACCAGACTACAGAAGAGCATACGGGCTTTACTCTGTGTTTGTCAGGCCACACCTGGAATATTGCGTCAGTTTGGGTCCCCACTACAGGGGAAAAAAAAAAAAAAAAAACCAACCCAAAACCCAAGATGTGGACAGACTGGAAATAATCCAAAGAAGGGCAAGACAACAATGAGAGGACTGGGAAGTATGTGAGGAGAGGCTGAGCGAGCTGGGTTTGTTCAGCCTGGAGGAAAGGCGGCTCAGGGAAGACTATCACCATGTTCCTGTATTTAAAGGGTAGCTACAAAGACAACTGAGACTCCCTTCTTACAAGGAGTCACATGGGAAAGACCAGAGGTGATGGGTACAAGTTACTTCTGGAGAGATTCCAACTGGACACGAGGAAAATTTTTCACAAGGAGAACAATCAACCACTGAAATAACCTCCAAAAGTAAGTGGTGGATATCTGGGCACTTCTAAGATTCAGCTGGACAGAGTGCTGGGACATCTAGGTGAGGTCATGCTTTGCCTAGAAAGGTTGGACCAGATGATCCTTGAGAACCCTTCCAACCTGGGATTCTGTGATTCCATACTGCTGTAACAGCCAGTGAGGTGTTAAAAAAGCGCCCTCGGCCCTTGCAATTCCTGTTTGCTACATGTATACAACCAACTGATCAGTTTAATTCCTCTTTATCTGCATCAGGTTTCTTTAAAGCTGCCAGGCATCTGCTCCTCCTCCCAGCCTCATCATTTTCTCTTTCTTTCTCCTTCTGCCTTCTTGGGTGTTTGCCATTTCTCAGTGGTTCATTCCAATTCCTATCATTCTCCTTTCCCCTTTTAGCCCCTTCCCTTCCTCCTCACTGTATGTCTTGGTTTTCAAGAGAAAATAATGAGTTATTCAGACATAAAAATCTATACATTTATTGGATTAAATACATGCTGGGATGTGTTTGACTCTGAATAAAGTGGATGTATACAAACCCTGAACCTTTCGTCCCCTTTAATATGGTATCCTAGGCAACCCAGGTTGGAAATAAAACCATCCAAGCTTTTCTTTTTATAATATAAAGATTAACCTTTGCAGATCATCTGAGAATTTCAGAAAGCACATAACCTGATTACGCCTAAGCTCCATGAAATATTCATTTGTCTGCAAGTAAGAGAGACCAGATTTAATTATGTTTGAGAGGCAACTTCTATAGAATTAAAAGTCAAAACCTCATTTGCCTACCTAGCAGTTTTAAACACAACCTACACTGGACTTTACATGCACATACATATGCATGGCATTAATTCAGAAGATGAAGGAAAATTAAAAATATACCAATTCTTCCATACATATAAACAATGTCTACTCAAGTTGGTTGCATATTAAGCCCAACACAACCTTATCTCTATTATTACAAAATGAAAACAATAATGAATTAATAGTACTAAGTTATCTAGAATGTGGCCATTGGTCCTATATGACATTTATACACTCTGTTTATAAGATTAATTTTTTTAAAACAGCTACAGGCCAACGTTAGCCATCAAGAAAATGTGTATCAATCACATAGTAACAGCCTCTTGTCATATTTGGCATGCCTTAAATCAGCTTCAAATGAGAGACTTCAATTGTAATCAATACTAGTTATCTGTGTAAGCACTTTACAGAAGGCCACTTTTCCTCTGAAACACAGATGAAAAGCACTTTACAAGAGCTTAGTAAGATAATACAAATGCTTCCACCATTTCAAAGGAAATCACTGCCAAAAGCTAAGACAAACTCTGTTACACCCCCCCCCCCAAATTATTTAAGGTTTCACACACATGTATAACCTAGAAGACCTCAGTGTAGCCATTCCAAGGTAAAACTAGAAGCAAACCATGGTTAAGTGATTGCATTATTTCTCTGAATTGAGGGATTGTTTTATTTTTATGTGGAACTAATATAAATCAAAATCATTTACTGACAACGAAGGCTCTTGTTTGCAGGGCCTGGTATACAGGCTACTTCCCTTCTGATGGCCAAGTGACCTATAGCTGCAGTCACCATATCTCTCAACCTGCAGCCAGCAGATGAAGAAGTTGCACTACCTCAGCTTCTCTACCTAAAAAAGAGTTACCCCAGATGAGTTTGGGTTGGAAGGGACCTTAAAGCCCATCTAGTTCCAACCCCCTGCCACAGGCAGGGACACCTTCCACTGGAGCAGGTTGCTCCAAGCCCCCGTGTCCAACCTGGCCCTGAACACTGGGCCTTGAACACTGCCAGGGATGGGGCAGCCACAGCTTCTCTGGGCACCCTGTGCCAGCACCTCAGCACCCTCATGGGGAAGAACTTCTTCCTAATGTCTCATCACAATCTCCCCTCTGTCAGGCTAAAGCCATTCCCCCTTGTCCTGTCCCTACAGGCCTCTCCAGCTTTCTTGTTGGCCCCTCTAGGTATTGGAAGACTGCTAAGCTGATGACATTGAACTATTTTCATACAGTACTTCAGGACCTACTGAGAAGACACCTATTAAAGAGGCTGCTATTATTCTTAACTGCTTGCACAGTGCATTTCCAAAGCCAAAAAGAGAGACTGCTTTTTACCCATATTCAGTTTGTT
The DNA here is from genome assembly GCF_000696875.1 of Nestor notabilis. Lineage (NCBI taxonomy): Eukaryota > Metazoa > Chordata > Aves > Psittaciformes > Psittacidae > Nestor > Nestor notabilis. The sequence goes on from NW_009913305.1 coordinate 8,599, forward strand.
GCCTGTTTTTAAATGGAGTTAAGCGTAACTTCCATATACGAACTCTTCCTAGATGTCTGGCTTTTCAAAGGGATATAGATGGGATTTGGCAACCAAGCTAAGCACCCAATTCCTCCAAACATCACAGCTTTAAAGCCTGCAACTGCCCTGCTCCAAACACGTAACTGCACTTACAAAAATTCATTTGACTGAGAAACAAACATAACATTTAGCAACAAATAAAGGACAAGTCTTCCCAGACCCCTGCATAAAGCAGGCAAATCAGTGTGTACAAATGAAATGAGAATGGTAGGTCTCAGCTGACAATTTCCTAGTGCCCTTCAGGTGGGGAGAACTGTTTGTGTGTGGCACTCACTCGTGTGTCACTAGATATATGATGCAGGGAGCAGCCCTTGATGGTTTTGAACTGAATCAATGTCTAAAAAACCTCCAGAAATGTAACCCCCCTAGGTGTCAAAAACATAATGAAATGTTTAATATTTCATTGCTCTCTCCCATCACTACCAGGGAAAACTAGCAAGTAACAGGAATTGGTATTAGATAGGGATCAATACTGCAAAAATCAAATCTGGACTTTGAATCCCCTGGAGATTCCAGGGATGGGATCTCATATTTAACAACAATATAAAGCAAAAGTTCCTCTTTTATAGGCCTAGGACAAAAGAAAACATAGTTTTCAAATCCAGGAGTTTAAATATAACCCACTTGGCTTTAAATTGGAGGTGTAATCTCAAACAAAGTGAGTGACACAGATACCAATTAGTTTTACTGCTTTTCTGTTAGTCTTTCTTGACAAATCTCAATTTTGAATCACCAGTAAAACAAAAATAAGGAAGAAGCCCTCTGTTTTCCTCAGTCATTTTCTCTGCTATGTGGAAAGGAGAAGGCCACAGCAGCTTAAGGTATTTCGTTCCAAACAAGGCACGTTTTCACGACAGTAGCCTGAAGAGGTGCCTGCACCTGGGATGAAGCTTGGTTTATGCTTCAGCTTGTGTCTTATAAAGGACAAACTGTTCAGCCTTCCGTGCCTGAGACTTCTCACAGGGAACAGTCATTCACAGGAGTAACTCCATTGGCTTCAGTTACTACTCAGCAGTTGGAATATCAGCATCCCACTAAAGCATCTTCATTTTCAGCTGCTGAGCAGCCATGTGCTCACAGAGTCAACAGCTCTGAGAACAAGCCTGTAATCCTGCCTTTAGGAGCCTCTGAACACAACTGTCATTACTGGCAACTAAATGGCTAACATTATATTTTAATACTTTGATATACAACATTTCATTGTTTTGTGAAATATTAATGAGCCCTCAATGCATCCTTACGGAACTGCTGGAGGTGTCTAGACTGCCTGCTTGCCTCAGAACTGCCACGCTGAAGAAATTTAGGGTTTCTGTTACTCTTCTAAATGCATCATGTTCTGATATGAACTCCCTAACATAAATAGACTTTACGGATAATTGTCCTCACATGGCAGCACTCTTAAAGCCTGAGCACAGGGGTCTTCGTCCCCAAAGTCTTGCAAAGGTTCATAAAAGGATATAAGGATGTGCAGAGATTAACTCAACTCCTGCAATACCCAGATAAATATTATGTCCCTCCTTTCATAAATCAGGATATTGCATTGTATAAAACATGCTCTTTCCTAAGCCACAATTCAAACACACCCATGCAGCCAGGCACTCCAGCACCCATTTTAGCAGAAGCTAAAATCCCAGCAGTACTTACACCCATGCAAACACAAAGCCTCAATGCGACATTAAGCACATGCTTAGAGCTAAACCCACAGTGGGCCTGGCTGAATTGAGACAGATACAAACATCCTATGATTCTATGGGAGATAATGTGCTCTCCCAAGCTGCAGGCTTTTCCCTGCTGACACCAGTGGGAAGGCACCTGCAAAGGATCTGTCTCATTAAGACCAGCCCATGCAGCAGGGCAGGAGGATCACTCTGCTTTCAGACTTATTTTTCCATAGTCAAAGGAGATAATTTCCCCTTCTCCCATCCTCCCCCTCCTGAAAAATTTGAACTTCCAAAATTCCCAAAAGCCTTATTGATCTGTTCAAAAAAACTGCTACTTTGCTTGGTACCTCATTTTCACTTCTTTCTTATTCCCATCACTAAGGCATATTGTTCTTTTTTTATTGCTTGTAACTCACATTATCCTATTTCATACAAGTTTAGTGAAATTCCAGTGGTAAAGAGCATAAAGCCCATTAACCACTCCAGACAAGCTGCCAACACCTCACCAAATCCTAAAGGATTAACAGCAAGAACCTGTTACCATTCTCCAGTAACTGCCTACAGCCCTCCAGCAGCAGAGCTTGTACCATTGGCTTTACCATCAGCCCTGCAAATATTTTGCCACCCTTCCTCCCCCCTAAGCTTGTAATCAAAAATGCCATTGCAGCTGTTGTTCCACGTAGCTCTGCAGGCAAACTCTAGCACCATTACTCCAGCTTTTTGGAGCACAGGCTGCATCACCCTCAGCCATAGCATACGTGCATCCTCACTGCCAAGATACACCTTGTATACAGGGCTGGGGGTTGCCCGTGGACTGTGTAGTAACCATTTACACAGAGGTAGATTTCCACCAGGAGAACAGAAATTGCGTGTTAGTTGTACTTCACCTCTTGGGTGGTTGCAGCTTTTATCTCCCTATGTCCATCTAAAGCAGGGAATGTCACATTTGTCACCTGCACAGGTTTGTTTATGGCTGCCTCTTTATCCAACACAGAGCAGAAGATGCTGTACCAGACCTCCAGAAAGATTTCATACGAGTTGGTATACTAAGTCAGAGAATCACATCCTTATCCCCTGAGTAGAACAGTTGTAACTTAATGAGATAACCTATAAAATTTCCTGCATTTTTGAACCAACCACACATGCTGCAATTCTTCCTGAGACAACACTGTGCAGCCAAAACCACACATGTATTCTGGAGCAATTATACAACCAGAGCCATGACTACAGATGCTGTACAATCATGTTTAAAACACAACCACTTTCAAGGGGCTTCCCTTATAAGGCTGAGTAAGCTCATGTAAGTATTAGATAGCTAAAGTTAACCTTCAACCTGGCAAAGTTTCCAAGCCCACAGACATGTTTATAGACACAGTGCCTGTTGCAAATCAGGACAGCTCATGCTTCAGGAACCTGCTTACCAGTACAACTCTCCTCTGTCCACAATTACCCAAACACAACATAGAGGAGAAGGCCAGCACAGTTTCAGTACCCAGTGAGGCAGATGGGACCACTCTCTCAGCACCACCTAAGTCAAGCTTTGACTTCAAATGCAGAAGCTTTCCTCCAGCTTCTCCATCTAAGCACCCCATAACACACTGTGTTTTGCAGCTGCTACTCACTAAATAGAAAACTTACCTTTTGCTCCACAGCTTGTAGGGGCACCTCCTGAGCTGACAGCACCCTTCACCCCCAAAAAGCCAAGACACACAGGTCCCATGTCATGGGATAGCTCATGCAGACCAGAACTTCCAACACGTTCTAGAAAGAGCAGCCACAGCAACTACCAGACTCAGTGCTTGCAGGTGCACGGCAATAAGAGCTGCCACAGCTGCATGCATTTATCTAATTAGTGCCCACTTCACTGATGAGTGATATAAGACAGCTGCGAGAGGCTTAGTTCTGCTTAATAGGTGTGAAATGCCGCATCTATCTTCATAGGGGAGGGGAGAGCTGTAACAGTCCTCCCTGTAATGCAAAAGGGGTAAAAACTAGCTACAAGTCTTCAGAGGATAAGAACCCTCCCCACAGGGAAGAACTTTGTCCTAATCTCAATCTCTCCTCTGTCAGGTTAAAGCCATTCCCCCTTGTCTTGTCCCTACAGGCCCTTGTCAAAAGCCCCTCTCCAGATCTCTTGTTGGTCTCCTTTAGGTATTGGAAGACTGTTATGCAGTCTCCTGAGCCTTCTCTTCTCCAGGCTGAAGATCCTTCAAACCCTCCTCCTCATGTCCATTACTGGAAGACGGGGTGCAGATGCCCTCACCTCCATCACTGAGCTCATCTCTTATCTCCTTGGCAACACAATAAGCAGTAAAACTCTTGCTGTCACAGGGTGAAGCCTGTATGCAGCACAGGCCTATCACACTGATCTCCCACCAGTGCAAAGCATTGCACAGCACATGGAGCCATGACACTGTTCCCTGCAGCACATGCTCAGCTGTGGGTACGAGGACCCAGATTTCTCCCAGAGCATCAAATGGCTCCCAAGCACATTGCAGTGTAGTACCTTGACCCCTAACAACACATAGGTCCCCCCATCCGAAATGCTCACCATCCCCGTGTGCCAAGCAGGGAATGTCATCGCACTCCCTTTGCAAAGGATGCTCTGGTTTTGCATGTCTTCATTTACCTCTATAACTTTAGGATGTGTACAGCATGGAGCATGTAGTATAGCCCTTCAAACTCAATGTCTGCTGAGCAAAGGTGTACTCTCCTGGTTTTAAAATATGGGAATCTTATGCTGAGGGTGTTGGAGACCTTGGGAAGTCAAACAATTCAGTGATGTCACCTGAAAAAAGGATCAAAAAATACAAAATAGGAGGTTCTGACCTGCGTGATCTGCTCAAGATCACACAGCCAGAGATGAGGGCAGAACTAGTGAAGACAATCTCCTCTTTGAACGCTCTTTGTTTAATGAAATTCAAGTATTCGAAAGCACTGACCAGAGCTGAGAGTACCAAATCATGTCTACAAAAGGTGCCTTTATGAGCACATCCAGCTTCTACAGAAACCAATAGGGTCCTGTCCTAGAAGACAGATTACCCTCCTAGCTATGTAGGAGTGATCCTTCACACCAAAGCTGTCTGAACGGAGAAAAGAAAGGAGAAATTATTTCCCCATCAGACGTGTTCCCTAGGCCAAATGCTCTCACATATGCTCTCTGCTACATAGGCACAGCACAGCTGTCCTCTGTTTTCCAAACACTTGGTGTAGGTGTGCGTGCTACAGGTGAGGAGAGTTTTCACCCCAATTCAGAAAACTGCATCTTTCTTCTCTGAAAATATGAAAGGTCAAGAAAAAGAGGCAGAAAAATATTAACCTGGCACTTTAAAAAAAGAAAAATAACAGGAAGTCAAAGCCATTTCAAGTTTTGTGGATAAGAATGGGGCAGAGAGGTGGGGGATGTGAATGTGATGCACAGTCATTCTCCTTAGCCTTTTGCCCTCCTGTCTGAAAAGGTGCTAATTTTTTCTGTGAACACTGTTATTCTGTCTACCCCAGTAAGGAACAATGCTGAGCTCCTCACTGCTTCTAGAATTTAGAGAGCTCACTACAGTTACCTAGGGTTAATGCTGCTGATCCTCTCTGCTGTTTCGTAACTGCTGTTGTATGAAAGCTGTTTGAGCTGTGAGTTCACTCTTGTTGTACTCGCCTGTGGACAGGCAGTGGTCCTGTTGTGGAGAAACCTGGAATGAACTCTTAGATCCTATTATGAGTAGCAAAACCTCCCTGGATTTTAGCAGGGTTGAGATTTCACTCATGCTCTTCAGAAGGCAAATTTCTGCATGGCAAACCCACTGCAGTGTTGAAGGCTTGAGCAGAGCCCCTCCGCAGAACTGGATAGGTTCCTTGTGTAAGTCCTTACATGCACGTGGTTCTCCTGTGAAACCTCACTTCATTTTGGCTACTGCAGTTTGAACACCACAGGTAAGGGCCATGTCAGCCTGTCTCTTTGAAGATTTCTTTATTATCACTTGTCTGGACTCAACACAGTGTTGGATTCCCTGGTCTGTGCTTTTATTTCATTCTTGTAGAAATACAGCTAGTCCTCTCTTCTGTCCCTAGAAATCTTCCTCTTTTGACCCCACCTGCTTTTCACAGGAGACAGTGAGAAGCTCTGATGTCTGAAGGTGCCCCAGCACAGCTTGATGCCAGAGTGTCAGTGACCATCTGCCTCCCTGACCATAGCTCTTCCTATGAGCATTGCAGCACCTGCTCTGAAAGGACAGACCAAATCCTTCAGACTTCATGTGAACTCAGCTTACAGGGCAGCCAGTGATTAAGGAGGGCAGGTTACACCCGTGGACTTTCTTCTTTCTCTTTTGGGCCCAGCCAGGGGTACAGGAAAAAGCTCATGGTGAAGTTAGCAGACTGAACCAAGCCCTGGTACAAGGAGGGATTACACAGAACATCCCCTGCCTTTTAATAACACCCCAACTATATGGGCTCATTTAAATTTTGTAGTATGCAATCTTAACAGCTAACAAGCCATATCATTTTTATGACTGAGACAGTAATAACACTGTTATTAGTTTTAAATGCTCTGCTGGCAGGCAGAGGACCTCTCCTTCTTGCAGAGCATCTCTTGCTCACAAAGTCTACTATCTGCTGATGGGTAAGTGAGAACTGCCTGGGTTTGGAGTGATCACAATGAAGACACTGGAGACAGCAAAGAAAAAAAGTGAAGACTGTGCTTCAATTCAGAAACCTAGTCCAGCCCCAAATTAACTGTGCCACCTCACAGCACTCTTGGAGAGGTGGGCATGGTCCCACCATAGCCCAACTAGCCCCTCAATGCTAGACAGATGGTATGTGTCAAGTGACAGCATAAAAGTGGTTTCCAGTCTTTTTTCTGACCCTGAAACTTTGCTGCTATGTTTACACATTGCCAGGTTGTTCCATGAAACATCACCTTTAAAATTGTTCTTTTTATGCACAGAAGTCACTTACATCACAGTTTCTGCAACATCAAGGAAACTTCATGCAACATGCTCCAAAGGCTAAAATTCTCCCTTTGTGGTTTCCTCTGTTCTTCCAGTTTCCCCACCTCTTCCAAAATGCAAAGCCTATGCTCTTGTTAAAGTAAAGCTGCAGTCATGGCAATTCCTCCCCAGAGTAATATCTCATCGTTACATGACTGCTCTGTAGTTGCAAAGTCCCTGGTAGTTTGAGATGGAGGAAGGCAGCTGAAGGCTGAGAATCTAAAAACTCCGGATGCTCATGAGAATTAATAACAGGCTCAGGTGCAGTTGCTTTTAGGGATATCAGTAAAAACAGGTTGTGAATCTTGTTGTCTCCATAAGGTTGACATTATTCCTTGTGACATTTGATTAGGAGTTTTATTTGTACCTGCATACACACAGGCTGGGTTTGGTGATCTACAGTAGGGTGTTTTGTTCATGTTGCTTGGTTTCTGCAGTGCTGCTGCCTGGGTCAGCTTTGTTGTTTTTCTAATAAGAGGGCAAGAAACCTCAGAACGATACACCATGGTCAAACCCCGGGCAGCCAGAGGAACAGAACTGAGCTCCAAAGAAAACAGGGACGAAAGAGAATTGCCTTCTTCAGAGAAACTACAGAGGACCTACGTAAACAGGGTCTACCCCTTCCCAGTATCTTCAATATTTGATTTTACCATCTTACTCTCTCCCTCTGTTCACCCCCCAGTATTTTTAATACATTTGTGTGCATGTAACTCTCATGATTTTCATAAGAAGTCAAAACTAAATTCCGTCATTGTTCACACGTACAACCAACAGTGTTTAAATCTTTGGATCTGTGCCACAGACATTTACCTGCCTGGTCCTTCCTTCCATGGTACATCCAGCAGCTTCTCCTTGCTTGGAAAGTTTCATGGAAGCCACAGGGAAGACTCTCTGTTTCCAGTTTGGATGACCAGCTGCTGAAGCCATGATAATCACAGGAAAGGTCCAGCTCTGTCCCACCAGAACATGCTCAGTGCAGGCATCTTAAGGTGTATTTAAATACCTTGAGGGAGATGTTGCTGAAATATCTCTCTAAACGTGTGTACAAACACACTACCTGGGAAGAACATACAAAGGAAATATATCAATGACAACCAGAGCAGCTTATGTCTGCCCTGACATTGTTAAATGTGTAAAACAAAAATGTTCCTGGGGATTTCCTTCAATGCAGTCTTACAAAGAGAGGTTCAATTTATTCAGCTTGTTGAAAAGGAGGGTGAGAGGTGACTCAATCACTGTGTATAGGTAATTAAAGACGGAAACAGTATCTGATAGCAAGGGACTTCTTAGTCTCACAAAGAGCCAGCAAAATCACGTGGCTGGAATCTAAACAAACCCACACTAATTCAAACTTGAAATAAAATTGCTCCTGCTGTTAGCAGTGTAAAGGCAATTAGGGAATGGAAAAGAATATAAGGGGAAGCTTTAGAGTCACTCACTGGAGATGTTTTGGCAAGAGCAGATATCACTCCCACAGATAGGTGTTAGATTCTGAGGCATGTTTTACTGCTGCACATCACGGCAGTCCCATTTTGTCTTGAGACTCTCTTCCTGCAGAGACTTCTTCCTTATGTTGTCCCTAATATATCTGTAATAATTATAATACTACCATTAAGATAACTACCACAACTTCACATTTTGCAGCATCAGACAACCTGCAGGATTTAGAAACAACGTTAACTTCCTTGATTCTCCACTGATGAGGTATATTACTTTCCTTATTTTCTATCATCTTGCTTTAAAGAAAAAGGGATAGAACAGATCATCAATGAACAAGATACAACGCACCCAGAATGACAGATCAGAACTGCAAATGAGGAATGCTCTTTCGTGCATGACTGGTGTGCATCCCTTACATGTGCAGGCAAAACTCAAACCAGCTTTGGATAGCTAGGAAGGAACATACAAAGGAAATTTCCCTCATTTTTCTGTTGCCTTATGGGGGTAGCAGTGTAGGGTCAAAGAACAGAGCAAGAAAGATAAATTGACCCATTAAATAATATTGCTAGTGCTATTCCACCTGACTTCATGCATCTAATTCTTCCAATACCTTAAGGGGGCCTAAAGAAATCTGGAGAGGGACTTTTGACAAGGGCCTGTAGGGACAGGACAAGGGGGAATGGCTTTAACCTGAGAGAGCGGAGATTGAGAGGAGACATTAGGAAGAAGTTCTTCCCTGGGAGGGTGCTGAGGCCCTGGCACAGGGTGCCCAGAGAAGCTGTGGCTGCACCATCCCTGGCACTGTTCAAGGCCAGGCTGGACTTGTTGAAGGCCAGGCGGGACACAGGGGTTTGGAGCAACCTGCTCTAGTGGAAGGTGTCCCTGCCTGTGGCAGGGGGTTGGAACTGGATGAGCTTTAAAAAGGTCCTTTCCAGCCCAAACCAGTCTGGGATTCTGTGATCTATTACTGTTAAAGTTATTTTAACATAACTCCTCTCGGTGTATTAAAACCTGCTAAGACTCTTAATTACATTTTGTCCAGAATGTAAATCATATTAGCTTGCATGCTTCAAGGTGAAATGAGAAACAATTCCAAGGGAACCTTTTCTCTCTTGGTCTTACGATATATAATGCCAGATGTTCTCATTGCATCTTATGTTGCTAAATAATGGGGCAATAGATACTCAGTATGCTAAAAATTCACAAATGTTTCTGTAAAGATGCATCCACTCAAGAAAAAAGCTTTAATATTCTGGAATTGAACATTCAAACACAAGCTTGACATTTTGGTTTCAAATACGGTCAGAGAGACCTGACAGCAGAGTTACCAAAGCTTCACCAGACTGCAGTCTCCACATGGACTTCTTCTTCCACCCGCACCTCTGACTTCTCCCCAGAGAAGTCTCATTTCTCACCATCATCTATGAAGTCTCTTGCTAGTGATCGACATGCCCAGTCCCCATTCCCATTGAGTCAACCCTTTCACACCCCTCTGCCAGTGCAAAAGGGTTGTGGTCATCCACAGTAACACTGCACCTTTAATAACCTGAGGGTTTAAACCAAATCAGAAATCTTACGCCAAGCCTTTTTAGCACTTAGAACATTAATATATTTAAAAGAACATATGCCAAAGAAATGTTATCTTCAAGTTCTTTCTAAATGTACCTGAAAATTTTAGAAATTTGATTTAAATTTGACTGCAGGAAGAAACAAAGGCTCATTGGAAAAGGGAGGCTTGTTTAAAACTTACCTACAAAGGCGATCTCTGTTTCTTTAGATGTTATAAGTGCTATACAATAACAAAGAACATAGATTGAACTAAACTTTAAGCTTTAAAGGAATCTCTGGGCTTTCTGCCAACAGCATTCAATGGGAGAGAGAAGAAGGGGAACAGCAAAAGGTGTCAGGTAACTTTTCTGGAAAAGAGAGCTTGAATGTAAGAAAAGTTCAAATAAGAAGGAAAGAAACTAGAGGAGAACTCATTAAAAGTAGCAGAGGACAGCTTCTGCCTTTTCAGTGAACTGACAAAGGGGCAAGTTATGGAATAAAAGGTTAATTTCATTAGCAAAATACTCAGGTGCAGACATTACTTCATGTCTGCTGGTCAACAGGAAAATAAAAACAATTTCTGATCAGAGTTTAACATAACCTTTTCATTATTAAAAGGTGGTATTTCATCTTCTTGTTTGCCTATTTAGCAACTGATGATCACACACTGCATCTTCCCCACCCGTTCCCCTAAACGCCTGGTCTGTGGTTACATGGTTTCCGTAAGTAATTGCCTGACCTTTACTTCAAGAACAGGAGTGCAGCAGAGCAACAAGAGCATTTCTAAAATACAACAGTGCATATAATTGAGGATTTAATTGGAAAACAAAATAGTATTTATGTCCCCTATGCCCAGATAGGATGAGTCCAAAGTCCTTTCTGTCTTGGAGCAGACTCAATGTATTCCCACCATGGCGTAGGGGGCCAGCCCCTGTCTTTGTCTCTGACATACAGCACAGGGAAGTATAATAGTGAGAATAATCTTTCCTTCGGATTCCTTTCCCCTTGGCCACACCCTTTACTTTAGTCTCTCTTCCCGAGATCAATGCAAGTTATACACATGGACCACCCTTCTGATGGCCCTTGGTTTCCCTGCTCACCTGGGTGTGGAAAGTACCTCAGTACCTCCTCCCCTGGCAGTGCAACAGCCCAAGGAAGCAGTCATTTGCAAAAATTGATGTATTTTGTGTTGACCATTGCAACTAGTGAACAGTCGGGAGCCAAATGGACCTGAGGAAGAGAAGGTTTCTTAAGGGGAGACCTTAGAGCAGCTTCTAGTGCCTAAATGAGCTCTTCAGACAAGAAATCTGGAGAGGGGCTTTTGACAAGGGCATGTAGGGACAGGACAAGGGGGAATGACTTTAAACTGACAGAGGGGAGATTGAGATGAGACATTAGGAAGAAGTTCTTCCCTGGGAGGGTGCTGAGGCCCTGGCACAGGGTGCCCAGAGAAGCTGTGGCTGCCCCATCCCTGGCAGTGTTCAAGGCCAGGTTGGACACAGGGGCTTGGAGCAACCTGCTCTAGTGGAAGGTGTCCCTGCCTGTGGCAGGGGAATGGAACTGGATGAGCTTTAAGGTCCCTTCCAGCCCAAACCTGTTTGTGATTCTATGGTCTAAAATTAAGAACATTGATTCCTAAAATACTACTCCAGGCATGACAAATAACTCGCACATCCGAGCAAAAACTAGAGCATATGGTATGAGTCAAGAATAAACTGGCAGTCTTTAATATATATTCTTTGTTAAAAATAGTACCTGTGTGTATATATATGCTTTTGTCGTGCACAAGCCTGACACTACGTATTTCTGGGAACCATTTAACACCAACAACCACCCCAGTGCCTCCAAACCCTTCTAGAACTGCTTCCCCATTTAGTGTATCCCAAAGGAATCATAAATTATTTACTGCAATTACTTGTGCCTCACTTTTTATATGGTTCGGGCTAGAAGACCTGCTATGATCAAGCCAGTCTCCCTCACTGAGTCAGAAAGCACATCCTGTGGAATGAGCACATTCAGGTGGTGATGTTCCTCACAACAAAGAGTGCTTCTCATTGCAGGAACAAACCTAGAGTCGTTGCTTTGCAGACCTTTCTACAGGAACTCCTCACAATAAAGAGTGCTTCTCATTGCAGGAACAAACCTGGAGTCGTTGCTTTGCAGACCTTTCTACAGGAAGCAGCATTCTTTATTTTTTTACCTTATGTATTTATCTTTTTTAGAAATTAAAGACGTAATTTATTGTCTACGCTGGGCAATCAGTTGTTCCCAAACTTTCTCGTTGTAAATCCACATACCTGACCTGGATCTGTGAAACTAATAATATAAAAGAAAATGTGGTTGTAGAGGCTGCAGCCCCTCCCAAGAAAAGACAAATTCTTCTGATATCCAAACTAACTTTATCTGTAGTATTGCTAAATCTCATGGCATTATTACACAGAATCATTTAGGTTGGAAAAGACCCTTAAGATCTTCAACCATAAACCCAACACTACCAAGGTCATCACTAAATCACGTCCCTAAGCACCACATCTACTTTAAAAACTCTAGTTTACTTTTTATATGGTTGAGGCTAGAGAGGAGCCTGCTACAGTCAAGCCACTCTCTCTCACCGTGTCAGAAAGCTCATCCTGTGGAATAAGCTTTTAAATACCGTATCTTTTAAATACATGCAGGGATGGTGACTCCACCATTTCCCAAGCCAGCCTGTTCCAGTGATTGACAACCCTTTTGGTGAACATGTTATCTAACATTTGGTATATACATTCTTTAAAAAGTTAGCTCCTGAGATGGATCACATAAGTACAGTTCCTAGAATCAGAGAAAACGAAAATATAAATTATAAATATTCAAAGCTTGAAGAAGAACCCACATACATTTCTTCAATTATTTGCTTTAAAATCATATTTTTCATTTAACTTCCAAACCAAAAGGGTGAAACTGGGGAGAGAGGAGTAATTTTGAGAATTAGCCATCAACATCACCATTTTTCTGTGGGTTATCTTACACATACTGATCCCCAAGTGAGCATGTGCCTAAGAGCTTGCTTCTGCTGTGTGACAGAGGGCTAGCATCTGTGCTGTGGCTGGCTCGCTGGGATGTTTGCTAGCTCCATACACACCAGCTGAGGCAGACATGCTGGGTAGCTCTGGAGGAGCCAGGATGGGGATGTCAATGCCCATCACACTCCAGAGCCAACAAACAATGCAGGATCTGAGCCGGCCCCGTGCAGAGCCATGTGGCTACACACAGCCCCTTAGCTAGTCAGACGACCCACCTCTCCAGGGGTCACTGCCTTCCCATCATCCTGCATGGTGCCAGGTCTGGGCAGGAAAGGCTGCAACAACCTGAAGTACCAACACAGGGGGCTGCAGACATCCTCGCTACAGCAGAGCCCGTGGTGGCCATGAGCAACTGTCTCAAGCTGGTGCAAGGAGCTGGTGAAGAGCATGTGCTGGTTCAGGATGGAGGGGTCAGGACAGTGGATATGCAGCTTCACCAGGCTGTAAACCCGGCATGCCGGGGGCACGCAGCAGCTGGAGGTGTGAACACCAGTTCCTGAACTTGTCAGCATGAACTGTTCATGTTTAATCTCCTATGCCCAGCCACCTGACAAGCTTATCTCAACTCAGCACTTTACAAGTGGGAAAGGCTGTATCTCCACACAGCAGCTGGGCTGCCTACCCTGACTGCTCTTTGCTGAAAGAATGAAGAACTGAGAACTTTTGACTTCTTTTCCTCCTCCTCTCTGCCTCCTCCGGTTTTGTTTGGTTAATGCACACTGTGCCCACTGTGCAGTGATGTGGCTGCTCATCTGCTGTAATGTCAGTAAGACTGCCAAGGATGGTCCCCAAAAGCCTGGGCAATAGCAGCTGCCCACCGCATAGTTATTTCTGATAGAACACATGCCTTCAAAAATGTTCATTACAGACTCTGTAATTAATTCTGTACTTAACAAAACCTCTCATATTTTTTGTCCACCGAGGTGGCCGACTTGCACACACACCAAAAAATGAATGTAAATAATCATAGTTTTCATATGTAAAGTTTCAAATAGCAAAGGAAACAAAGAACTCTAATTAAATTTCCCCAGGCAACTCCCTTTGTCACTCAAAAAATCCCTTATGCTAAGTAGCATTAAATGTAACACTCCAAAGAACATCTTCTTTAATAACATTTAACAGAATTTTAGTACCCTTCAAAGAAGAATTCTGTTAGAAATGAGTCAGTGACAAAGGCACTGGAGCACAACTTCTCAATAACAATACATATGTCATATGGCAAAGTCTGTATGTTAAATCTGCTTTTCTGGAGGGTGGCATTTGCAAAGAGCTATTGAACTTTCTGGCTGACCTCAATTTGATTATAGGATCGACAATAAGCTGTAAATATTTATTGTCATAATTTATGCAGTTTGTATTTTAATTATCAAGTGCTAAGGTAGCAGGATAGACACTGTTATAAATACAAATCAAGTTCCCAAACTAAGGAACAGCCAGTGGGACATTGTCTAGAAAATGTAATCAAACAATATTAATTATCTTCTCAAATTTTCCAAGAGGCTGAACAAATTACAACAGGAAGGTGCAGTGCTAATTTACATTCACTGCCCCACTGAAATGCATTCAAGTATATGGGTTTTTCTACAAAGATAACTGCTATTTCAGCTGTTCAACTTCTGGACATGAAATTACTATCAACCATTTAATCTTCTGTTGCTATCGTGCATTAAGACAAAGAACTGTTTCCCACTTAAATTCTGGGAACTGGTGTATGCAGAGGGGTTTTTGCTAATTGTACAGATTACCAAAGGGACTCCTGGCAACATGGGCAACATTCTCTTTGTGGCCTAAAAAGTTCTGCTCCACAGATGGAGGGAATCCATCCCTGCTCACTAATTCCAGAATGAAATTAAGGGCATCCCCATTCACAGGGTAAATCCTATGTAACAAACCACTCCTCTAAAATGTTAACATTCTAGACAATAGCTTAAAAATAATAATGGGAACAATACACAGAAAGCTTTGATGTTTTCTAGCAAATCCTTACCAATCTACATCCCACTGACAGAAAACCATCAAAGGCAATCCTAAAGTAATTCTGACAATAAGATAGTGACTTGGTGAGGCCCTGTCACAGGTTGCCCAGAGAAGCTGTGGCTGCCCCATCCCTGGCAGTGTTCAAGGCCAGGTTGGACACAGGGGCTTGGAGCAACCTGCTCTAGTGGAAGGTGTCCCTGCCTGTGGCAGGGGGTTGGAACTGGATGAGATTCAAGGTCCCGTCCAACCCACACCACTCTGTGATTCTGTGAATATACATAGGGTAGGTCAGTAAGCTGCCTTCACATCCTTATCATTGACATTTCCTTTAGTACTACAGATTCTCCTTCTTACCTCTAAAGGAATTAATTCATGACAAAGTACAGTTTTATTCTAAAAACACATGTTGCTGTCTCAGGGCACTCCTTGTCCTCCTACAAAACAGGTTTGATAAAATGCTATTCAAAGGATTAAATATGGTCACAGCTCAAATCAAGATGTAGCATCAAATCTCAGCCACTTCTTGGGAGTTTTGAGCTTTATCTAAAGCTATAGCACACATGAGTTTACAGATTTTGATGGCAACTTGAGGTTTGAAGAGATAGGATATGAAAGTTAAGTGAAGCTGTGCCAAGGTTAGGAGGGAAGGAAATGGGTGCAGTTAGAGTTCGTGCAAAATAAAACAAGGTAAAAGTACCAGTCTCATTCTTGTATTTTTCCCACATAGAAATAACTGCATGGTAATGCTTAGATCTTAATTAGGCCTTATTGAATTAAATTTGTATTTAACATTATTAAGTATTTGTATTTTCTTCATTTTTGTTATCCACTAAAAGATACTTAACTTCCATATTTATGAGCCTTTACAAAAAGAATTTAAGATATATGTCATTAAAATCAGTACATAACTATATGAAAAGAGCAGGATTTTAAGATTTACTAAGTTTTAAATATTGATTTCTATTTCAGATACCGTTAGGATGCCAAAATGTATTTCAATAAAACCTTTTTTAGCTAAAAGTGACATTTAAAAACGTTTATAAAAGTTTGATGTTATGCTCTTTGTAGTTTAATTGCATGTAGTGAAATCCTGTCATCTACTGGCATTCACATTTTTCTAAGCAGTAGTTAGAGAAGCATAGTTCAAACTTAGTTTATCTGTGGCTATATATATATGTAAATAGAGCATATATATTT
>NW_009913306.1:0-7335 GCF_000696875.1 Nestor notabilis
CCATGGTTTTTTGGTTTTTTTTTTCAGTTTTGTGGGTTGTTGTTTCGTTTTGTTTTTTTGGGTTTGTTTTTTTTTCTTTTTGGAGCTGTCAGCTTGGCAGATAGGGTTTAGGCTACTTGAGTTTTCCTTTAGATTTGGATTAGTTTTGTTTATACAACAAATCATGATTTGGGGAAAGTAAAACCATGTGACATTGTGGTGTGAAGTTTTGTGTATGTTAGCTGAACAGCTGCATGACAGTGGAATCTAATTGTTTGCAGATGCTCAATGTATCCGTATCTCCAAGCAGTTTAACAGTAACACTGCTCGTGTTACTACTAGCTGGGATTGGAAGGCCGAAGACCTGTGGTTTGTTGGGGGATGAAAATAGATGGACACAGCAGAATAGCTGGTCCATTACAGCTATACTTAAATAGGTGTAACTCCCCCTCGTGGTCATCCACAAAACCAAGTCACTTCTAATTCCAGAGTAACTCCTACTTTTAACTGGAATAAGTTGTCAATACAAGGCATTATTCCAGCAAGGCAGAGAATATTACTGTTGTAACTTTTTGTTCATATCTCTTGATCTGTTTTGTTGCAGTTCTGGAATGTGTTCACTGTAGACAAGCCCTTAAGACTTCCTGATGTGGGTAAAATCTATGGGTCCGTAGAATTACAAAGGCAAAAGGCTTGCCAGAGAGTTTTAAAGCAGACTATACAAACTGCTGGAACACACCCCACAGAGAACAATAAAGTACCTCAGAGAGACTGGAAAAATGATTCAGTAGTGAGTTTTCCATTTGCTTCTGAGTTCATGACCATGTGCCAGAATACATGTGTGCATGTCTATGGAGAGTTCAGTGCAACTGGCTGCAGCAGTGGGAGAAATTATAGGAGAACTAGGGTTGGTTTGAGCTAACAAAACCAGTTTGAAGTACCACCCTCAAAATTTAATGCTGAAGTCCTGTAAGTTAAAATTTGAAATGTAATTGCTTAATTTGCTTCCACTAAATATAAACCTACTATTAATTCAATATGAAAGTATGTAAAAAACCTGGAAAACTGGTGTCTGGCAAGCTTAAATCGGTATGTGTGTGTGTGTATACACACAGAGAGGAGGAAGTTGTCCACCTTCTGCAGGTTGGGAGTTTTGGGAAGTAAGTGCTGTTTTGTGTAGAAGGTTGTTACTGGGATGTTCTGCAAAATAGCGTAGGTGTGAATTTACTGAAACTTATACAGACAGGCATCCTGCTTCTCCCTCTTACTCGATATGAGTAGTGTTTGGTATAATACATGGACCACTGGTACTTGAAGCTTAAATCCCTGATGTTAAATTTTTGGTAGCTCTGCTTCAATTAGGAAAAAAAATAATCAATATTCTTTATCTGCCTGAAATTACATTTTGTCCCTGATGCTGCCTCAGAGCCTAAGGTGCAGAAAGGGTGCAGAGGTGTGGATCCTCAATGGAACAAGCACATGGGGCTCTTTAGTTCATATTTTGCTTGTAACTTTTTTTTGCTGTTTCTTTACCATGTATCACTGGTACTAACAGGCAGGGAAG
This sequence comes from Nestor notabilis, assembly GCF_000696875.1. Taxonomy (NCBI): domain Eukaryota; kingdom Metazoa; phylum Chordata; class Aves; order Psittaciformes; family Psittacidae; genus Nestor; species Nestor notabilis. The sequence goes on from NW_009913306.1 coordinate 1,544, forward strand.
GCTTGTGTAAGAAGTGGTAAATGCTGCAGGCTGTACATATATGCTACTTAGTACAACCTAAGGTAACTTTTCTAGCTCATTAGAATGAAGTGGTGGTCATGAAAGATTTTAGTGCTGAAAGAGCAACATTGATGCTTGTTAAATGAAAGTTTGCAAATGCCAAAGTAATTTTTTTATATACACTTCATATGGACCAAGGGAAATACAAAGCGATGTGACTGACTTCTGTGCTGGGTAAGTCTCTAGAAATACAGAGTAATTGGACAAGAATAATGCTGGTTTGAACATCACTGTGTTGCATGTAGAAATGCTTGGCCAAGGGGTCAAACCCATATGAATTATACCTATCTGTATCATTCTGTACAATACCATAAAAATTTGGGAAGTGTGGTTTTATTTTTGCACTCTCTTGTTCTTGGTGTTCCAAGGAAATGTAAGTCAGTGTTGGTTCTTGCAGTGGTTCTTACAGCAACACATTCATAAACCGTCTTTGCTGACTCCTGTGCATACTCTAAATTAAAGCCCCTAAAAAAAGTGTTTGTTACCTGTAGTACTGAGGCTCTTCCTCAAGTGTTATTAGCCTGTGCAGATTGGCTAGAACCAGACAGGTGAATGTGTATAATCCTATTACATTTGCTTTAAGGGTATCTATCGGTCATCTGCAAAATCTAATGCTGCTTTATCTGAACAGCATTTCTCATCCACTTGATAATGTGAATAGTACTGCCTTGCTCCTTGTTCTGAAAGCATGCTGGTTGGAATTCGGGGTGGTCCAAAGTAATGCATGTTTGATGAAGAGAGGGTATATTACCCTGTGGTAACTGGGGTTCACTGAGATGGTGCTGGCAGTGTGATTCCCAGAGCTTCATCTTTATCTGTGTTCAGAGGCTATGTCTACACTAGCAGGAAACTTGGCACACTTGTTATCTGTCCACTGCATGAGACTGAGGAGTTCACTCTGGACTACATTTAGGCCAGTCCTATTGTGCATGAGGTCCAAAGTTGGCCTGTAGAAGGCTGTCTTCCAGATTTTTCGCAACAGCAGACCTTTCTGGAAAGTTCTGTGGTACCTTGTTCTTGCTCTCCTGAAGATTGCTGTCCCTTCCACAGTGCCCTGTCTAGGGTTCATATGTAGCTGCAAGCATTGGTTGTTTGAGTCTCATTGTGCAGACTGTCTCAGCTCCCCCCTCTTCTCCACACTCGTGTGCTGTTTGCTGAGCACAAGGCACCATAAGTTTGGAGTGATGGGCTTAGTCTTGTGGCTGTAGCCTACTCCAGGAGAATGGTTGTGAATGGAGTCATACAGGCATCCCTAAAGCTGTTTATATAGAGAAGGAAAACATGGACAAAGCTACTGGGTTTAGAACTGCTTTGTCTTCACTGATAGGAGGCAGTTAGAGCTTGGAAACTGAGTTGAGTGGTGGGAACACATCATCCTTGGAGTTGGGGAAAGCCAGCAGTGGGTACAAAGATTTCAGACATAAAAAGTTGTTATTTCAAGGAGTATGTTGAAATGTTTTTAAGGAGTAGCTGTTGCCCTGTGGAACCTTGTGAACTTCACCTGGTCAGTAGCAAATCAGGTTAGGGAGGACAAACCTGCTGAGGGTGATGTGGTGACCATAATTTCAAACATCACTCTTCACATTGTCTTCCTTTGAATATTAGACAAGAGAACAAAATTGTATACCATTGTGTACAGATGGTCCATGCTGTTTTCTCTCTGCTGTCCATGATTTATCAGATTGTTTGGGTTCATTCATGTTATTAACAGTTCACATCCAGTGCATTGGCCTGTGGCAGCTCTGGCGACAGCAACTTGTTTGTCTTTCAGAAATTACTACCCCTGTCATATATCTAAAGCCTCCTGATTCTTTACCAGTTCGGCAGCAGGGTGGGCCAAAAGCTGTTCTGGTCTTTTTCCATGTCCTTGGTGGGCCTGTCAGTAACTACTTTCACAGTGTTGTTTCTCTGTCTGCCTTCCTCGGTGCCACCTCTGCCACATGCAGCATTGCCTCAGGGCGACCCCCAGACTAGTGTGTGTGCTTCCTTTTGCCTGCAGCGCTCTAGGGACGAGATGCTGGGGGAGGAGGGAGAAGGAAGAGGTGCCTTTGCATGTGTGTCATATAAAGAGGAGGATGTATCCATCCACCTCCTTATCAGAGGCATCTGTGAAGGAAAGGGAAAACAAATGTGAGTCCTTGACTGCCTGTGTGGTAGTCAATAACGTGGTTTGTGAGCTCCGTGCAGCCCCAAGCTTCTCATGGATGAAGATTCCTGCAGTGTGATGGAGGTGCTGGGGATGTACCTGCTTCTGTTTAGGCTGGCTCCTGTGAGGGGTGGGTGAAAGCTCACATCAGGTTGTCCCACGGATTATGCTAAGTTACTGCTGTGCTACAGCAAGCAATGAACTGTTGGGAAACTGCCTCACCTTTGACTCTTCGATCCTGCTAGCAAGAGGAGGAAGGCTGTTTTAAGGTGTCAAAGACTTCGGTGGGGATTTTGGGGAGGTGGAAGAGAAACTGTGTACATGCAGAAAGAGGCTCCTGTAGTAACATCACTAGGTTTGAGAGAGCCCTTTCTTGTGTTTGGATACCTTGCATTTGGAGGAAGGAGGAAGAGGTGATCATAAAGTAATAAGGTAAAGGAATTAGCTTCTTCCCTTGACAGCTGCCTCATCCATCTTTTAGAATTAGGATTTTTCTTTTATGATTTTTTAAATTTTTTTTTTTTTAGTTTTTGTTTAAAAGCAAGTTGCTTTTATTGCTTTCTTGCCTTTCAGGTTTGCTTGTGTCTCAGAATAAATAAAAATTAAGAGTAAATAAAAGTAATTTAAGATGACTACGTATATCTACAGAGCAAAAATCTATAACTAGTTTATAATTGGTTTAGACAGTTTGTCTTCATAAAAATAATTGAACAAAAATGCCACAGAAGAAATGTGGAAGATAACCATTTCCCACAAATAATTAGGAATCTTTTTTTTCCCCTCAAAAAGGGATTTTATGTGTATCTTTTTTATATCTTAAGTACTGCTTTTCCTATCACAATAATCTACTCTGAATAATAATGATTATTAATAATAATGATAATGTGATGGTTTCAAGCTACAGTGAAGGTGATAGCTGTAGAAGTGAAGGCTGGTTTTCCATTTTGTGTACACACTGATCTTTCCAGAAGCAGTGATTTTACAGAAAATTACTCTGAATCAAAAGTTACGGCACATGGTGAATGCTAAGTATGTAGGAGGTTGCCTACGTGGTGAAAGCTTCCCAGACACCAACAGAGGCTGCCATCCAGTTTTCCTGTCCAGTGTTTAGTTGTCTCTGGTTTGTGGCTCAGACTCTTGCATTGTTTGTTTCTAGTGCTGTCTGACTTGTTTTGGTCTGTGCTCCAAAAATTCATTCAGAAGATCCCATTCTCCTTGTCAGCACCCCATATGCATGACAGAAGCAACTTGTGCCTATTTGAAGTTCAGGAAAGTATTTGATGCTGTACTGCGTGAAAATTGTTAAAGTTACTAATATTTGTAAACTTTCACTAATCCATTCACTTTGTTGTGATGTAAGAGATGTCAGTTGGGCACGCACAATTCTGGTGACTGAGTTGAAGCCCATGAAGTTGCAGTTATCTACCTGACCAGCTACAGTTCTTAGCTCTGTCTTCTGATTTCAGTATTTCCAGTTGGTCATATCTTGAGACACTGTCGCACTGCTTGGCTGACCATGAGGCAAGCTATGTTTCATTTTTATAAGATATGGACAAGAAACCAGTGGATGCAGTTGCTTTTAATTTTGCTGGATTTGGGATGCTGAGGGTTGCAGTTTATTATTCCCCTTATTAACTTCATAAGTCAGGAGATTTTCCAACTTCTGTACAATGTCTCTGTCCCCACCTAAGCAATCGTGTGGCTAGCCCAGGTCTGCAAAGAGCGGGAAGCTTGATGGAGGCAACAGAGCTTGGGTATAATGGGGTCAGCATTGAACCAAAGGTATTGTGCCATGCAAGTCTGTTCCTGGATGGACTTGGAGCAGGATCAGAAACCATGTAGAAATGGCACCTATATGGGCTGGTGCTGGTCTGTGCAGAGTTGTTTCAGATGCCTTTGTATGCACAGAATTGGTTTTCTTGCCATTCTACTAACTGTCGTGGTAAAGGGCATTGAATGCTCTGGTATTTATAGACTGGTAAAGGAGGTGTCTGTGGATACCTGCGCATTCTGAGTAGTAGTCTGTTGCATAAACACTGCCTCAGAGCTTCACGTTAGTTTTGGTTGAGCATTTTCTTCTGGCTGTGAGGTTATCTCTGCTTCCTGAATTCTGTGGATGTCATTCTGGGGTGCCTGTGTGTGTGGACATCAGGTGGTGAAACTGCTGTGAGGACTTTGTGAAGTGCCAGGAAGTTAGGCAGCAGAAGTTTCTGTTGCAATAGCCAGTCTCCTTTGTGCATCTGGCTCTTGATTGCTTTACTTGATGTTGCAGAAGATTACTTGTGAAGATTGATCCTGTTATGACTGAGATTTTCCTGATTTAGTTTATGCATGAAGTAGGCAAGGAAGAAGGCATGGTGCAGGGTTGCTACTCTGGGAACTTGGGTGGTGCTGTTCTGCTGAAGTAAGTCCCTACACTTAGAAAGACAGGGAAACATGAATCTGCTCTGACTTTTTTGGAACCAGAGCAATAACTAATTCTGCTGGAATTCCCTTCAAATCAGGAGCCTTTTTATAGGTAACAGGAAGTCTTTCAACAGCATTACTGGTAATCTTCTAGATTGTATTCTACACAAAAATTCGGTAATGAATCCATTTACTGCTGTAATACATGGCAAATATATGAAACATTTAAGATCATTTTGAGATGGTTCTGCTACCACAGTCCAGATGTAGTGAAGCTCTGTCTAGACATCAGATGTTTGAGAGCCTGCAGTATACTTTCCTTCAGTTAACTTATGTTTGTCTGTCTTTTTATGCTCCGTATAGTATACATGGAGATAAAACCATATATAATTTAAAACTGTGTATAAATAGTTCAGTTCTGTGATGCTTGGGGAAAACTCTCTATTGTTTGTTTTGGATTGTAAATGGCAGAGGTTGGGATATCTATAATTTAGGTTGAGCTATAATTTAGGTTAGAACCGCAAAATGCAGTGAATTTTGCTAATAAGCTATTTTTGGAAAGTATGGGGGTACTACTTTACTTTGCTTCAGAACAACTTAGTGAGATGTAATATTCCTGTTTATATTGTTTCTGACCTTTGCTGTAGTTAAGAAATATAGGGACATTGGTATTTTTGTTTCACACTTAAAATATTTGAAGGGAAAAAGTTGGAACTAAGTTTTTTTTACTGCAGAAAGAAGTTCTGTAGTTACTAGTTAATGCAAAACAGCCTGGAACTCATAGAAGTAAAAAGCAAAATAGCCTTTTTTATCTTTCTGTGTATGTGCCTGTATAATGACAATGGCCATTAGTGCCTAGTTGTGGTGTCAGAGGAGCGTTTGTTTTTAAGGTGCATGAGTGCCTTGTTGCGTACTGACCTTTGAAAACCTTCCCCGTGTGCCTTGTCCTTACCCTGATTGGATTTATGATTAATATTTCCATCAACTTTTAATAGCTATTATGAAGGTTCGGACCCAAATATATGTGTTTTTATATATATATACATATATATATATGTATCCAAGTATATACTGTGTGTAGGGGTGAATGATGGTGAAGAGTTTGCAGATACAAAGGTGATTTTGTTGCAGATATATTGCCCGTTCACATGATGGCTCCCTCACGCTGCTGGGGGCGCTG
>NW_009913306.1:7366-32012 GCF_000696875.1 Nestor notabilis
AGTTGTACCGCCTGGTATCTGAACGAACGCCTGGCTAGTTTCACTTGAGGTGAGTGATGAAGTTCTGCTGATTGAGCCTGCACTGCACAGCCATCAGTCCCTGATGCCATTGGCATTTACAGCACAGCATTTTTTAAGGTGGGCTTGGCCTTCTAAAGGATGATGCTTCAGGTGCTGAGCGGTTGTTGGCTCCCACACCTGTACAGCCATGGGGGGAGCAGGCGTCTGGGAACGGTTCAGTTGTCAACTGCTGCAAGTGAGGCTGTCCGCATGCTTTGTTCAGAGCCCTTTGAAAGTCCAAGTGCATGCACTGCCTTTGCTGTTTAGTTGAAGGACAAAGATGAAAGCTCGTATCTTTGCAAACAGCTTCCGTTGCAGAACAACATTGTTTGATCCACTTGCTTGTTTACTACATTTTTTTTTCCTTCTCTTTTTTTTCCATCAGCTCCTTGAACTCCAGATTGTCCTTGTGTAGGAAATTTAAACTATTTTGTCTTTTAAGCCGTGGTGATAACCTACTTTCTACTCTGACAAAAGGTTTTATTCTTATCTTTGTAAACACGAAACTGATAATGTTTAAAATATGTTTGACAAGCTTTTAAGTCAATTGTAACTGCGTTTGCCTTAATTGTGCTGTGAAAGCTACAGAAAGTAATGCTGGTTTGTTTAAAAGCAGCTTATTAAAATTCAAATTCATGTGTTTTCAATGGTTTTCTCTTACCTCTGTCAAATTAGGGTACACTAATGATTCATATTAAGCTTGCATACATTCATATCTAAAATATTTTATTCTTGTCAGTGAATTTTAGTCCTCAAAACCTTTTGTTGGAGGGGAGTTAGTTACCCATGATAATTTAGCTGAGTTTAGAAAATACAGATTATAACTGATACTTGCAGCAGGCAACAATAGTAAATTATTTCCCAAACTCAGGTGGTGACACAGAGTATGTGGGACCCCAAATTAGTTCATACCATCTTCAATGGTAGTTTAAAGGACGGTTGACATTATGCTGATGTTCATGAGCTGCACTCATATTTCTGTTTTGCAGCTCTGCTGTTAAATAACAACTTCTAACAGACATGTAGCAACAAGAGGCTGACATCTGAACGGCCTTAGCCTCCTGCAAAATAGTTTCTAAATCCTTAAGACAACTTAAAAGTGTCTTTAACTTGCCTTTGATCTAAATCCATCAATGTAACTTCCAATATGAAGAACCTATTTTTTTCTTAACCTTGTTTTGAATCTAATGGAACTTGAACATTTCATCCTTCATTTAGTTCCATGTGTTAGGACATTTATTTATCATTACTTAATTGTGCTTGAATTAGAAGTTGGGGGTTCTTGGCAGCTGATTCACTGTGGCCATAAGCAAATTACCACCCTTGCTAGCCCATCCAGGAATTGTCTGAAGGCATTAATCTCTGTGGGGGTATGATGCTAATCTCGTTTCCATCCAGTCCAGAATAACTCTATTGAAACAGTAGTGTAGGATTAAATCAACCATGCCATATTTGTGTCACCGTTTTTAATTAAAACAGATTTTCATTATAAAAGTGAGTAAAGATACTGCGAAGATTGTTGGTATATCTCTGAGTATGAAGAATAATTGCTGCCTGTTCATTTGAGACTGTTCATATACACCACAGTTGACAACGACCATATTTCCTAAATATCAGTTATGAAAGTGTATACGTAAAATATATTGCATTTAGGTTTTGAGGTTGTACTTCAGTTCTATAGTGACACTTATGGGACAGTAGCTGTGTTTAAGTGTGGTACCGTAAATTTATTAATCATTAATTGTGAATATCAGTCAATAAAGTGCTATTCAAGCAGGGGGTTATTTTATTATTGTATTAGTTACTGTCACTCAGAAAAGAGTCTTCATCACTGTGAAAATGTGTGGTCAGCATTCAACTGTAGTCAACGCAAATAGAAGGCAAAGTATATTATGAAAGGAATAGAAATAAAAATTTAAAACCTTATTATGCTAAGGCATAAACATAATATATAAAGGATAGCAGGATGGCAAAATGACATGGAGAAAGTAAAGAGTAATCTGTTAGCTGTTTGTCAAAAGACAAATGAGATTGCAAAACCAGGAGTTACAATAAACAAAATGTGCTCTTTTCCCAACGTGCCTGATTAAATTATGCAATGTAACTTACTACTGTAGTATTTAGCAAAGGGTATAAGCATAAATTATTGAAAAAGAGATTAGGTATGTCCTAGGCAGAAAGGAGGTCTGTCAGTGTCTTTCAACAAAGTGGTAGTATAACCTGCAACTGCTTTCCTAGACCACTGTTAGCAGGAAACTGGAAGGGATGTCAGCTTGTTTTGCTATATTCCACTTGTTACCAGCTGGGGTGAGAATAGGGTGCCCAGCTAAATGCAATCTGAGTTTGGTCTGACTCAGAAGGTCTGCTTGTATCTTCAGAACATGAAACTTCCTGCTTTCTGTGTTCATACTTTCAGGTGTCAAAAGGTAAATGTTGTTAGCAAGCTGAAAGAAGTAAGAACAGCATAATGTTGTAAGACTTGGCAGCCAAGTCTTTGGATTTCTACTCTGTTTACATTACAGGCTGAGCATAGCTTTATTCCTAAAATTTCACATTTTTGTATTTCACTATTAACATAGTTTTGCATTTAAATAAAATAGTTTGCTAAACAACAGTGTTTAGCCAGTGACAACATGCCATAGTTAGAATGGTGAAGGCTGGGTTTATGTCCTGACTTTCTTCACCACGTCACTTTTGTTATACTTATTTGCTGTATCAAGGGGGCGAGCTTATGATATGTAGCCTTATTAGCTATGTTGGAAAACTCTATTTAAAAAATTGTTAGTTGCTTATCAAAATACTCGATTTTTATTTTTTTTCTTCTTCTTCTTTTTAATTCTATTTTCTTGAGCAAATATTGCTGTTTTACCTACGGCTGCAGAAGTTCTTGCCTCTACCCCAAAACTTGCTCTAGAAAATTAATTTTATTTTTTTTTTTATCGACTGAGATGAACTTTGTGGGACACAAAAAGGAAAAATGTATAAAAATCAAGACAATTTCTACAAGACTGAATTTCAAAAGTAAACTCAATTTCTACAGGAATTGTACATGAGTGTCCAGGCTATTATCTTTATTTTATGCTAAGTGCCAGGGAGAACAAACATAACATAAATTAACAATTGGAACAAATAACATTTAATTGAAAAGCAAACAAGCATCATAATTATGCAAAGGTCATTTCATTCATTTGGGGTTAACTCCTGACTGTTATTTTCATCTGAACTATGTAGCATTTAGGAATTAATCCAACTTATGGAATTGGAGCACATTATGCCAGAGTTATACTATTCTCCTTGTCATAAAATACTTCAAGTCTTGGGTTCCTGCAAAGGCAGCTCCAGAGCAGACATCCAGAGAGGGGATCAGACCTCTGTGCGCCTGCTCTAATGGCATCTGCAGATGCAGCTGGAGTGCTCTGGAGAATACTGCCAACATTTTTTTTGTTTTTCATAAAGCATTTTTATGTTATTCTTGCTTTGCCTTATCTTCTCCTTTCACCCCTCCCCACACATTCCTGTGTTTTCTGCAAAAGTCCCCTGAGGATTTGTAGATATTCCATTTTGGAGGGGAAAACTTAGTTATCAGTGTCTTTTATTTTAAAATGCATGCTTGGTATGCAGTAAAACTTGCTCTTTGGCTATACATGTGTGTGTGTATGTATATATTTGGGATTCTTAAAAGCTGGCAAAAGTAAGAATGCTATTCAGGACTCGGGAGTTAATCCTTCCCTTAGCAGTCACTTGCTGAGTATTTGAGAGATGTAGCTGTTAATGGCAAAGAATTAAACAAATTTCTTCCTAAATAAAAATCTTACTAAAAGCTTTGCCTACTTTGAAAACTTTGCACAGTGTCCCTATTTATCAGCACATTTAAAAGTATGTTAAATACTGTTTCAGTTTTCCTGATCCATGAATTTGACTGTTTAGGTGTGATGTGGAGATTCCTTTTTCCTGAAATACCAGAAGCACTTCTCCAAAAAGTGTACTTTGTAGAATCTTAGAATACCAGGTTGGAAGAGACCTCAAGGATCAACTGGTCTGACCTTGCTTGGCAAAGCATGGCCTAGACTAGATGTCCCAACACCCTCTGTGGCTGAACCTTGAAAGTGTCCAATGTTGGGGAATCCACCACTTCCCTGCGGAGATTATTTCAATGGCTGATTGTTCTCTAAGAACTTAAAAAGAACTTCAAAGGCTGACATGACCCTGCAGATGGATTTCACCCTCAGCCGTGGGTTGGTTCCCCGAGGACAATGTTTAAACAAGCTTGTTTTACTTTCATGAGCTAGGTCAGAAACACGTGCCTGGTGTGGCAGACAGGACAGTGAACAGCAGCCTGCAGCGGATCTGAAGGCTGGGGCTTGTTCAAGAACCAGCAGGGCTGCATCCCTTCAGCGCACACCCCTACCAGCTGCTCTGTGTTCCCCTCCCTCTCCCTGGCAGCCTCCGCACCCCATTGACTGAGGTGGAGGAGCCAACCTGTTCTGCACATCCCCCCATCGTGCCACCCCAGCGCTTTTACACGGGCCAAATGGCAGTGCACCATATATGTGCCCTTTGTCCTGGCAGTGCCTGGCACCTCCTGGCCCTAGCTGATGTGTGGTTGGTATCCACGTGCCCTCCGACAGGTCACCAACGCATGGTTGGCTCCTTCAGTTTTATTTCTGCTTGTGTTCACTAACATGAGGGCCTGCTTACACAGCCCCCCAGCACTCCTGCTTCCTTCTGCTGGCCCTGCTGCTTTGGACATACAGCCCACTTGGAAGTACAGGAGCATGTCTGGCCATGCTGTTAGCATGTCATTGCTTGCTTCCTTCAGTGAGCTGCCCTTACAACAGTGCAGCACTTGCAAAAATGTCTGACAGCTTCTGGTTTGTCTGATATACAGTAGTATTTTGGCTAAAATAGTTTTCCCTAATAATAAAGTTGATAAAATGTAGAGAAGGAAGATTGACTTTTTTACCTTAAAAGCCTGTCTGACTGTAAGTAATAGATTGATTTAAATGGGGGAGGGGGAGCGGGAAGGAAGGGGGAAGTTGCATTAAATATCATTCTGTGAATTCTCTAGTAAGAACAGTCATCAATCATGTCAACTTTTGAAATGCAATGTTTCAAAAATGAAGAATAATGATATTTAGACCTCACTAATCAAAGAAACCCAAACCTCTTTAGCATGAGAGAAGACGATGAGTGCAACACACCACTTGGGACTGAAAATGTAATCTAACAGGAACTACAGGGACAGGAACACCTTTAAAAATCTTCTTTAGAAGCTGACTGGTGAATGTAGGAACTTAATGTTATACTCTGTTTTTAAAAAAATCTTGGGCTTTCATAATATCTTTCAAGTTTCTAATATTGTCAAATAGGAAAAATCAGGTTTGAGTAGTTAGAGATTGGCCAAGATCCCAGGGCAGGGCTAGAAGTGCTAACAGAGCTGCTCACGGCTCAGATCACCCAGTTTTACTCTTTCACAACTACTGAACAAATGCTATTTTCTATTATTTTTCAAACCTCCAAGGGAACAAATGTGATCCTCAGTGATGAAAGTTAGTTTTGATGCCTTGAATTATCTTTTTAAAATTACTAACCAAAGCCTTTTTCTTCCCTGTAGCCTTTTCTTCCACTTATGAATCTTGACTGTTCACCAGACTTCCACACATTTCTGTGCAGAGCCTTTGTCCCTGCCTGCCTAGAGCAAGTTCACGTGATTCACCCTTGTCGAAGCCTCTGTGAGAAAGTGTATTCTGACTGTAAGCAGTTGATGGACACTTTTGGAATCACATGGCCTGAAGAGCTGGAATGTGCCAGGTAGGGCATTTTTCACATTGATAGGTGGTGGGGGTGGTGTTTTTGTATTTGACCTAGGCCGAGTAGAGAATCTCGGGTAGAATGTTAAATATCACCACCTTGCTGTAGCTTCCTCATCTTGATGACCCTACAGTGCTTATGCATAGGGCTGTTTTCATATTAAAACCTTTTCATTATTCAGATGATCACCTGTAATTTCTGCTTGTGACTTTCTTACAACAAATTTCTGCAGCAATACTTTTCAGTATTCAGATCCCTGCAAAAAGAAGCTTTTTAGTATAATTTTCTTAAAATTTATAATAATAAATGTTACAGCATATATTTTGCTTTGGTTTCTGATCTCTGAACTGAGGGTGATCATACGTACTTCATGGGGATTTTATAAATAACTGCTTATAAAATAATTAAATAGAAAATATTCTGTATGTAAATGGACACAGAGCATTAAATCGTAGAAGCCTTACCTTACTCTTAATTACTTAAATGTGCAAATTCAGTCTCATGTTGCTTTCCCTGTACTGCCTGCCAAAAGCCCCTTTTTTAAAATTTTCACTTTTCTCAAAGATGTTCACATGTGTTTTCCAGAAAATAGACAGGTAATACTACATTTGGGGAAAAGATATATATTGAGTGGAAACCACTGAATACATCCACTGTAATCTTTTTGAGATTCTGACATTCAGCTGCAGATATTTATAAATTATTAAGGCCAAATGGCGGTGGTTGGGTTGGTTTTTAACATACGTCAGGTCAAGAAGTACAGGAGAGGAGCAGAGAGTAGAAATTCAGATAATTTTTCTAACCCCTATGCAGTTGCTAATCTGTGATAGGACTGAGAGCGAGCTGGATCAGTAGTTCTGTGCCATGATCTCTGGTAGAAATCTGTACCGGAGTGAGTATGATAGATGGCATTAATGCAATTTCCCTTATTTCAGCAGAAAAATTGTGGGGTTTTAAAACAAGAAGACATCAGCTTTTCCCATCTAGTGCGAGCTTCTATGCAACAGTAGTGCCACTAAGCACAGCAAATGTCTTCAAGAATTGTTTTGAAAAATAAGGAAAATTACAAGTGAAGCCAGTTATTCAACTTAGATTTCAAATGGCATTTAAAATCAAATAACTTTTTTGCGGGAATTACTGCAGCTTTAAATTATTCTATTACTGCTAGCATTTACTACAATGAACCTGCTCTGTTCATATGTGACATGTCTCCCCAAGCACCTACAGAGAAATCCATGTAATGCAGGATGTTCTTACCGCAGCAGAGATCCTGCTGCTGGAGCCTGTGGAAGAGGAGCTGGCAAGAGGATGGGCAGTAACTGGAATCCTCAGATTCACACTCCTGTATTCTTACAGACATACATAATGCCTGTTAAGACATGGGTGAATAAAGCTCGCACTGTTCCCATGCGTGGTGGTCTAGCCCGTGGTTAATGAAAGAATCTGCTACAGAATCAGTTTTCTTAATGATTAGTCTGAATTTATTTAGACAGCACAATAATGCAGGGAAAGAACTGAAGGGTTTTTTAGCTCAAGCCGAGCTTGCAAACTGACACTGAAGGACTCCTATAATAGCATTTGATAAAAAATGTTTTGAGAGAACAGAAATTTACTTTGAAAGTTAAAATGCCTAACTTGTTCTTTTTAAATATATGCTTAAACTTGGAGTGCATATAAATAAAAATCCAGTTTTGAGAAATTGCTTACCTGTTTGAGTTATAATTATATAATCTAGTTTGATGATACGTCCAGCACTGCTAATTCTGTATTAACCATATAAAAGGTCACATATTGTGTCCAATCAAACCCTTGAGCAATTAAGTCTTGAGCAATTTTTAAATGAACACTATTGCTAAAATAGTGATAATTTTCTACAATGCTTATCTATTCTGCTTTTGTCTTTTTAGTTAGGTAGTTTTATTGCTGTCAAAAATTAAATATCACTATAACACAAAAATTATAATCATATACTAGTCATCAGTTAATCCTACATACTGTCAGCCTTCTTTCTTTGTTCCTTGATTGAAGCTTGCATTTTGACAAGATCTGTCTCCAACAACACTCTATTGTTATACAGAGTTAAAAACCCCCCTACTGTGAATATTTTTATATACATATGTAAAAGCTTAGTAGAACTTAGGACTCTAAAAGAACAATTGCAATTTGAGTAATTTCGTGAGTAATTTCGTAAGCAATAAAACAACAGTTGGATAGCTGTTTTCGAATAGTCTTCTAAACTGAAAATATTTGAAGTCTGGTTTTTAAAATGCCACCTGATTTTTTTCATATAATGCACATTCTGCATTATCTAAAAAATTTAAAGATGCTTAGAATCAGATTCTTTTTCGTATTTCTAAGAAATAATTATAGTTGAGAATGAGGAGTATTAAGATATTTCCTCTTCTGTTTATGTAGGCTAGTCAATTGTGATGAAACTGTTCCTGCCACTGCTGCTGTAACCACAAACATACATGGAACTCAGAAGACCCCAGGCCAGACCCGAAGGGATTATGGATTCTGGTGTCCACGACACCTACACACTACCAATGGACAAGGCTACAAGTTTCTAGGAATCGATCAGTGTGCACCCCCATGTCCCAATATGTACTTCAAAAACTATGAATTGGATGTTGCAAAAAGCTTCATTGGAATAGTTTCAATCTTTTGTCTTTGTGCTACGCTTTTCACCTTCCTGACTTTCCTGATTGATGTTAAAAGGTTTAGGTACCCAGAGAGGCCGATCATATATTACTCCGTCTGTTACAGCATAGTCTCTCTAATGTACTTTATTGGATTTTTACTTGGGAACAGAACTGCCTGTAACGAGGCAGATGACAAGTTAGAAATTGGTGCAACAGTTGTTCTTGGCTCCCAAAACAAAGCCTGTACTGTCCTTTTCATGGTTTTGTATTTTTTCACTATGGCAGGAACAATATGGTGGGTGATTCTTACAATCACTTGGTTCCTTGCAGCGGGAAGAAAATGGAGCTGTGAAGCTATTGCACAAAAGGCCATGTGGTTCCATGCGGTTTCATGGGGAATACCTGGTTTTCTAACCATTATGCTCCTTGCAATGAACAAAGTTGAAGGGGACAATATCAGCGGAGTTTGTTTCGTGGGTCTCTACGATCTGGATGCCTCTTTGTACTTTGTGCTTTTGCCGTTGTGCCTTTGTGTTTTTTTCGGTCTCTCTCTTCTTTTAGCTGGTATTATTTCTTTAAATCATGTGCGGCAAGTCATTCAGCATGATGGCAGAAACCAGGAGAAGCTAAAGAAATTTATGATCCGAATTGGAGTTTTTAGTGGTTTATACTTGGTGCCGCTTGTAGCACTACTTGGATGTTACGTCTATGAACTGGTGAACCGGAAAATCTGGGAAACGACTTGGGTGTTTGACCACTGTGACCAGTACCATATTCCTTGTCCTTATCAGGCAAGTAGCAGTTTCCGTTATAAATAATAATGAAAAGTTAATTAACAACACCCATTATACATTACCATATCTGCTGTGTGGCTAGTAAATTATTTTCACGTTAAGTAATCAGTTCAAGAACACGCAGTGATTAGTTGCTTTTTAAGTCAAAATCAGTGGTGTGATAGTTGTGCTTTGAAATTTTTTATTAATCAAATTGATAGTACTGGGCAATTAAACTCCAACTCACAGAGCTAAAGGGAATATATGATCTTTAAGATACTTGAATTTCACGTTGGGAGAAGGATCATTCTTCGCAGTATGTGTACGTAAAAGCAGTTGCTCACTATTTGGGTGCCTAGCTCAGTATCAAAGCACTTAAGGTGAATTTTCGTCAGTTTCAGTTGAAGCTGAAATGATGATTCTTGAAAATTGAGGAAGTATAAATGGGATTTAAAATGTTGCTTATAACCATAGATTTTAAATTACTTTTGTCTTTTTTTTTTTTTTTCTTCAAAGTGTGGAAGTGTAAACACCTTGAAATTACAAAACAGATTTCCAGTATATTTTTTCATGACAACTGTCATTTGCAGGCTGATTTTCAGTAATGTGAAGAAATCTTAAAACCAAACAACCAAACGAAAAGCAAACAAAAACGAAAAACAGCCCAACAGCACTTTAAATTGCAGAAGTGTTTGTATTTAACATTTGACTCTTAAAACACCAACTTCTTTGCAAAGGCCTTTAAAGTAAATCTGCTCATGTTTAGTACTCTGTATGGATTAAATCTCTTGTTAAGTACATAAAACTCCCTGCAATTGCAAGTAATTTGTTGTTTCTTTCCATTTAAGAACAAATATAAAAGACAACACCATCACTAAGAGAAATGCAAGTGTCTTATGTCATCTTTCATTGCTTTGCACTTACCATCTGTGTTTTTACTGCAATAAACTATTAAAAAGAAGGATATAAACACAGGCATTATGGAATGATAAGGCTTGATCCTTCTACGTTCTTAAACCTCCTCTGTATCCTATGTATTGAAGTTAGTGTAAACTGAGAGTAGCAGAGCTTACAGACTTCTTTATTACTTTGGTTCCATTACTATTCTTAACAAGTGCACTTTGTCTTCATGGGCTCTGTATCAACCTAAATGGTCCCAAATATACAAGGTGAAAACAAGGCTTTTATGCTTTAAAAAACCCCACGTTTTGTTTCATAGTGCTTAAATATAACAGCTTGGCATAATAACATAGAGCATGTATTCTCAGCCTTTAATTAACCTATTGGAAAGAGTAAATAGCACCAAGGAATGTTACGCAAAGATAGACTTAACGGGATCTGTCCCTGTAATAAACAGCGCGTGCTAACTATGGAGTAGCTTGAAGTGGCATGCTCAGCCTTGGCTTACCTGAGCTAGCTTGAAGACTTTCATTGGATTGACCTGATCAAAACCAAATAAAAACAAACTTCAGATTAAGTAGCTAATTCTGTTACCTGGCTAAGACAAATTGTGACTTTCATAGATGGGACGGGCAGATAAGCCACGTAATGTAAATTAAATTTGCAGCATGGGAGCAGAAGATAATAATCTCTTTCTGAGTTAAATGTCTCCTATGATCCAGTTCTGCAAATAAGTGGATTAATTTTACAATAAACAAAAAAATACTGTTTAGCTCCCTGCGGCTCCTTGAATATGCTGTCTAATCTAATTAGCTCCCAACTCATCCATGTACTGTTTCTTTCAAGTTGAGGGGATAAATCTTATACATACAAGCTATCTCTGAAGAACATGGTTACTAAAACTGTTACCCCCTTATTTATCTTTCAAGTTTAAAAAAAAAAATATTTCCTTCTGACTAATCTCCTCTGTGTGTATTCAGCTGTAGACATTAACCAGGTCTGACTTGACTATACATGCCTAACATTTGTCCTCAGTACAAGCCTCAACAAAGACCAGCAGCCTTAAGAAGGTCTCTTTTACATCATTTATTTGTTTTCTGTGTTAAAAAAAATAAATCACAAGTGTATTTTCTTTTTTACATTTATTAAACTTTGTTATCTTCTAGGCAAAGGCACTAGCAAGACCAGAAATATTTTTGTTTCTGATGAAATATTTGCTGACATTGATTGTTGGCATATCCCCAGTCTTCTGGGTGGGAAGTAAAAAGACCTGTTCTGAATGGGCCAATTTCTTCAACAGAAACCGCAAAAGAGAGTAAGAACCATTTTTTATTCCTATTTTTTAAAGTATTTACCTTAAAATAAGTTGGATTTTTGGCATGTTTCTTTAAATATAGCTCAGGCGATCAAAATGTTGTCCTTCAACCCTTTCTAAATGCTGAGTATGTGCATCAGCAAAATACCATTAGAGTCTTGGAAGTTTTACATGTGCAATGACTTTTTGACAACATTTTCAGAAGATAAAAAATATTTTCTTCTGCTGATTTGCTCCCTTTCATAGAGCAGAAGACATATTGTTGTTTAGCATTGACTAGTGCATCTCTGGTTTCCAGTCGCATGGGGGAAGATAATTTCAGCCATCAATTTAGATCATTTCATGTGTTCTGGATGCTTCAATGGCACAGTACTTAGCTGTGTTTACTATCATAATAACATCCTCTGCTTTTCTCCCCTGCCAGGCTTGTCTTATTTTAAAATTAATTTTCATTGAACCCTCCTTAGTATCGCTTTTATTATATTAATCTATTGATCATTATTATTTTTCTGAAACAGAATGGTTCAGTTTTATTTCTTATTTTATTTAATTTCTATCTGTGGATTTAAACAGATTATAAGTGGCATGTCCATTTCTAGTAGTTGTCATTATTTCCATTCCTTTTTATTCCTTGATGATTTCTTGCTTAAAGTATCTCTATTACTCATAAATTATGCTGTGGGTTTCGATCTTTTTCTTTGGATTTCCCAAGGCAGCAGTCCTTAAGCTCCTTTTATTTTACATCTGCATTCCTTGATGGTGAGCTTATAGCTTCCTTTCCCTCTTCCCTCTTTTTCCATTTCCTGTGTAACTTTTTGTGTGTTTCAGATGTTAACTGCTTTAAGCTGTAAGAATTTTAAAATACTGAAGTCAGTTTTATAATGTTTACTTTTTTTTTCACTTGAATGAGGTTTACTTTACATAAAATCAATTTCATAATACAGCTGCTTATGAGCTAATCCTGCTTTCCTCTCTTAGATGATTAATCAGCTGAAGTCATTGGACCTACTTACAGAAGTAAGAAATGTAGAAATCTGCTTTATTTAATTGTTCCACAGACATAATTACTTTGGAGCCATTATGATCGGGGTTTTTTTCCTCCTCTTTTTACATATTTTTTTTTTAATCTCATGTTTATTAACATCCAGCTCAGACTGCATGACTGGTTGCTATTCTTTCATGGGTTTGTGTACAAAGCTATATTACACTCTGTCTAGGATTATCCCTTTCATTCAGTTACACACTTTTATTTTCTTTCAGTCCTATCAGTGAAAGTCGAAGAGTGCTGCAGGAATCATGTGAATTTTTCTTGAGGCACAATTCCAAAGTTAAGCATAAAAAGAAGCACTACAAATCAACTTCACACAGATTGAAGGTCATTTCAAAGTCAATGGGGACTAGCACCGGTGGGACAACAAATCATGGAACTTCTGCAGTAGCAATCAGTAACCATGATTACTTAAGCCAAGAAACTGTTGCAGAAATTAAAACTTCTCCAGAGACATCTGAGAAAGAGGTAGAGGTGGATGGAACATCAGTTCGAAGAGTCGAGGAAGGTGAAAACAGTGGAGATCAAATGTTATCTAGTTCTAAACTGACCGTGGATCAGGTGGAAAAAAGAAACAAAGCAGATAGCACGTGTCACCTGAGTAGCTTGGGTGAGAGTATGAAGAGAGCAGGTGAAGGAAGGTAAGGCTCCTTAACTCAATCTTTTGCTTGTTTATGTGTATGACCACTAATTCTTTTTTTTCTTTGGTAAGTTTTTTGTTTCTTCTCTCTGAAGAATCAGTATACTCTCAGTATACAATTAATCCTTAGTAGCTGTTGAGTACTGTAATTCTTACAAAGTATTACATATGAAATTCTGTGATACAGCCACATATCTTTAGCATGTGGGTTCATTTGTATTTTTGGAGGATTCTTCCTTCCAGTGTTGAGTACTGGAGCTTCAGCTTGTGGGATATTCTTGTATTGTTGAACAGTGACCCTCAAGAAATCTGTGGCTGCGATGTAATAATTTTGAGAAGTGACAAGTCTGAAAAAGAGCAATGGTGACCCTGAGCTTGGAAAAACATCCAGAATTGTACTGCCTTCTCTGGAAAAGAAAATAGCTTAAATACATTTTTAGTACTGAAATTACTATATTTTTTCCAATGTAATGCACTGTGCTTAAAATTGACTCCCTATATTTTCTTTTTCATTACTTACAGAATAACTCCTAGGAGTGATTTTGTTGAATCTCCTCCATTACAAAGCAGCTGTTCCCAAATACCTGATGTCTCGCAGTCAGCTTCCCTATCACTACTTGTCTACTCGGCTTCAGAAACCAGAAGAGAGTTGGATTCAGGGAATAGTTCAAACCTTTGAAAGACTGAAATTCTATATGAACATTTGCAGCATATAAAACTGATAAGGATTCTGTGTTACACTGGAAATACTGGCTATTCTGTGCCTTATTAAAAAACACACGTACCTTGCTTTGCACTTAAAAGATGTAAGTTTTGTTGTGGGGACAGTTAGCAATAATGTATTGTATTTAATCCTACCCAGGAACAGTGGAAACTGAAGTTCTGTAGGGTATGGCTGGGATTGACTAGCAGTAATTTAACAAAAAGGTGAGAGAAACAAATATTACTCCAAATAGAAAGAACACTTTGTAATGAATTGCATTAAAATAATGCTTAGAAAGCACAGTTACTTTTCAAGGCATGAAAAGTTACTTTTCCATCTGCATCTTTGTTATTTTCCAAAACTTGTTAATTCTTTTTTTCTCTTTTTTTACTGTGTCTTAAACAGCAATATCACTTTAAAAAAGGGAAACTCAAATTTATAAATAGTGTCTAAATTACGTGTCATGATATATCAATTATAGCACTGGTTTATGGTAGCTTGTACACTGAATATGAAAGGGAATCTGGAATTATAGTGACTTATTTTGTACATAAAAATCAATTTTGTAAATAACTGACTGCATAAGGTCAACATTTATAACTGGTGTTTTGTATGTATTGTACAAACTTGGTAAGGCTAGCATGCTTCCCTCAGGTTGTTACTAAAGTCAGCAGTCCTGTGGTGATCACGCCATGTTACTTGGTTCTGCATAAAGCAGCTTGTACTGTATGTGTAGCATGTGACATACACTGTGCGTTGGGGCAGGGCTGGTCAGACATCTGTGCATCCTGCTGCAGGGACACTGTGTTAGATGCAGCACTGCTTCAGAAAAATGCTTCCTGGAGCCCCTCCTGGTGTGGTGATCCCATGCATCGTGCCAAAGAAGCAAATATCCCCGGCAGCTTGGGGGCAGATCCTGAATTATACACTGGGTTTTTCTACTGAGCTGCAGTGAAAGTATATGTTTCACGTTGTATCTATGCAAGTAACTTAATTTTTTTAATTCCATAGAGAATATCTTGCAGAAAACAAACTGTTGAGTTATTAATATACAGGCTTGTTTAACAATATATTTACTTAAAAGAAGACCTTAATACTTTTTCTACAAAGCTTAATTTTCTATATGCTACAGCAGTATATTTTCTTTAAATCAAAAAGGCCTTAGTACATGTAGCCTTTCTTATGATAGAGCGGTTCTCAAGAGCAAGCACTACTGACGTGGGTAAGAATTTCATTGTTTGGCTCTTAAGAAATCCTGGCTCTGGTGAAGTCAATGTGACTTACTGCTTCTGATAACTTAGAGCCAGAATTTTTCAGTTTTCTAAACCTAAATGTCAATACATTTTGTAAGACTGTTCAGCATCTTGCATTTGATTACTAATAAGAATATTTGTCAATATTTTGATACTATGCAGAGAATTGTGTTCTAATTTGGGCATCATACTGATGCTTTGAACAGTCAAGCAAAACTGCATGGTAAAAAGATCATGTAAATGCTGAATCAACAGGAACTACATTTCTGATAAACCAACGGTATTTGTTTTATCCACCATGCATTAAAAATGGAATGTATTTTAGCTTTCTATTATGGTGTCTGCATTTTAGTATTTGTAATTTATTGCCTTTGATAGGACATGCTATTTCTTTTATAATTTCCCCATTAAAAATAGAATTCTTGCTGTTGGGAAGGACAGTGAGAAGGATCTGAAAAATCTCCTGTGAATAGGCACACTAAGTACCCTTCATTCTTGTAGTCATGTTTGTAAATGGGTGACTTTATACACATGTTCAGGAGCTTTGTTATTACAGTCTTTGTTAGTAATAAAATACACTGTTGTATAGTAAGAACTTGTGAGTTGATACTTCTTATTAACTAGATGTAGCATACTTGTTGCTCTGTTACTGCAGTATTTTTGCACCTAAGACATTTTAACGTATTTTTTTCTCTTCAAAGAGCTGTGTGAGGTAACAAGTATTGCAATGTTTTTATCCCTCCTGTGTAAGCAAGGAGCTGAGACAGAACAATGCTGGCAATTGTGCACATGAACATGGAGAGTTATGAAAGAGGGAGAAACTTGAACGGATTCTTTCATCCTGACATTTTAGAGCATTCTTTCATGACTTCTAGTTAAAGACCCTCTTTAGATTACATGGAGTATCTGTTTCCACGCTCTGATTGCAACCGTCTTAAAATATTGATATGCATTTTTCATTAATTTAATATTCCAATTTTTAGATAGTTTAGGAAAAGTCACACTTTTGTGGTAAATGCTGTAAAAAAAAAAGATAAATACAGAGTAATTTTGAAGTTACAGCAAGAGGGTGGGCTTGAAAAGAGATAACGTTTCAAAGAACTGTGAAATACTAGGCAGTAATCATAACATTCAGTGGAGATGAAATGCATCAGTGGTAGACTGAGACTGCAGCACTTGTGTATTCCAATGCTGCTGCACCAGAAATAATGTGCAGACTGTGAATTCCCAGGGTGACGTTTATAGCTAAAGTGATGGTGATTTCCGGATGCAGAGATTAACTTTGAAATACCCAAGTAGTAACTGGAAAGTTAAACAGCTATTTGAATACCTACAAAAATGATGGGGAAGAAGAAACTGAGAGAAAGAGTCGGGGTATAGAAGACTGCATTACAGAGATGGACTATAGAAAGGCTCAAAAACTTTCTCCAGTGAAAGGTGTTTGGGTTATTACCTTTCATCTGTTATCTGACGAAAGTTAAAACTGAAAATAGATGATTCATATTAAAAGGGGTTTTCTGAAACTAAGAATAACTTCTTAGGGGGACATCTCCATCCACTGGAGTAGTTTAATAGAGACTGGCTACCTTGTGAAAGATGCACTATAAACTGAAAGACTGATACATCCATTTTTCTTTGTCTTTTTCTTCTGCCTTTGTTTGCAGAAAGCTAGAATAAAGGGTACTGCCAATTCTCCAAGCCTTAGAATATCTGTACCAAATGGAGTTTTATGTCTCTTCTTTTAATGGATCTGTCATAAATCACTTCCAAGTATGTATTGTATTGAGGTTTCAGGTTGCATATAAAACTTTTCAAAGAACAAGATAAATTTAACATACTAAATTGTATTTGATTTGTGATAAAAATAACACCAATACTACCAAAAATAACACCAAAATTACCAAAATGGTAGTTTCATGGTACCTGTTGTTTGTACTATACCTTAAGTGTCCTATTTTGCTGATTATTTGGGGGTGGGAAAAAATAGTTCAAGTTTGCAAAGCTAACTCAGGGTATGGAAAAAATGGTTATTTTTGTTTATATTTGAAAGGTGCTATTAGCAGATCGTAAAGATATCCGCAGTACTTAAAACATCTTCAAATCCTTTTGCTTTTTTAAAGTTAAGAAAACCCTCGATGATTCAGGAATGGAGCATAAACAAACTGAAGCATCACACTAACAATTGTTCGACTGATTTATAGAGAACTGTAGGTCCTTTTTCTTTACAGGATGCAGAACATACTTGGCTTAAAGACAGTCAAATCCAGTTGTATTTCAGAAGCAAAATGTAAAACTACATTTAAATATGAAATATGAACTTCAACAAAAATAAGTTGCACATTCTGCAAAGCACTGAAGAAGGCAGTAGCTGAATAGGATGAGGAATCACATTCCCTTTTGAAGTCTGACCACCCAGTCTCTCAATGCACAATTCCAGATGACTGCACATTAAAGGAGAAATGCTACATCCCTCCCTTGACACTGGCCATGCGTTGAATGGGTCTTTGAAGGTACCTGACCACTTGCTTTTGGCTGTGCTCACTGGTAAGGATCTCTGCCAGTATTAACCACTGGTATTTACAGCAATTTAGATGGCTGGCACCAAAGGGATTTTAGAGTCTCATGGGAATATATGTTATTTCCTGTGCATTGCCTTTCTTTGCACTTATTCTTTCACTCTGATTTTTATCCCTTATCATGCTAACCTTTTTTCTTTTTTCAACGGGCTAGAATTTAACTGTAATTAAAGAAGTTGGGCAACCTATACCACACCTTCAAAAGCTGCCTGCTTTTTATCTCCAGAAGTGGAGCTTAGGGTATCTTTCTGATGTACATCTACGAAATCCGATTTTAATTCCTATTAAAAAGCACTTGAGATGCAAAGTATAATTACAGGATTAAAAACATGCCAGGACATTTGTATCGGAGATCTTCATTAATGCTTGTTCCCTGGTTTTCAACTTTGTTTGTAGAAATTAAATCTAAAATAAAAGTCTGCTTTATTTTAGGTCTTACTAAAGTAATCACAAACATAAGATACATTAAACATGAAGATCTGCCTTCATGAAATGGCTCATAACTGGTTTCTCGGTGCAAACGCAAGCTGGAGAGTAGCTACAAGAAGAGTTGTGTGGAAGAAAGCAGGTTTTGTGGAAGGGAAGTGCTGAACAGGCACTCAACACTGGGAGCAGAACTGGAGGGAGGGAGGCTGGTCTCCAGCCTAGAGAGCATACTCTCAGGTATGGCAGTATGGGCAGGAAACATCAAGTGTTCTAAGTGGAGAGGAACATACTGATATTTTAGGATTTACTCTTGGCATACAAGATGAAGAGAAATGGCAAGAAGAAATTTTACTTCCATTAGGTAGGTTTGTAAGTTACAGAGGTGATGGTGGGATCATTAGACACAGTCACCAAAGGGATCTTAACAGGAAAAAGTATGTTTCATGTGAGTGTGTACAAAGGATGACCGAAGTGTCTATATATTTATGAAGATAACGTGCATCCCAGTTTATCTTCCTGATGTTCTGCCTCACCCCAAACTGGATCACAAGACATTACATAGGTACAAAAATAAGATCCTGCCAGATAAGATCCTAGAGGAAATGATTTGTAAGTTAGTTAATTAATTAACAGCTTAAGCGACCTGGGAAGCTGCATTCTCTCCAGCCCCAGCTCTGGTAGTATCATACCTACTATCTGAGAGTGCATGCAAGTCTTCAATGACCCAAGTCTTCAATGACCCAGATGAAGATGGAGGATTTGAGGATGCTGAAGCAGCTGAACAGGTTCCTTGGCACTAGGTTTGAGTCATTGATGGTGCCCACTGGACACAGTCCTCTCTGGGACTTGCTCTTCTTCCAGATGCCTGCATGCAGGGCTGTAATCCAGACTTCCAACTAAAGAACAAGTGCGTGTGTTACAGGGATTAACAATCCAGATGTGTCATTCCATTGAAATGGAAAGAGATGGCACTGACAGGGGTGTGACATGTCAGTGAGCAGATGAGATGCAAATGGCTGGCTGAAGTCAGGACTCACAATGGAAATTAATTGTAGCTATTTTCCTTAAAATGGGATTTTAGTAGGCAAGATCATTCTGAGAATGGACACTGTGGGAGAAGCTGGTAGTCGTGATGAGGTTTCCTATGGAGAGAAATGGAAAGCCACCAAGTAGGAAAACCCAAGAAAGCACACTCAAAAAGCAAGGGAGGACTTTGCCTTGTAGATTAATACAACCTCAACTGTGTTAGATATTTTTAGGGCACACCTACTGAAAGTTTCTCTACTTGGCAATGGGAAATTGTGAACTCATAACCGAGAGTTTTAATCAACAAGAGCAGAAGTAAGGAACTGCACTAGAGACAAAGTCATACCTCACAAAAGCACAGTTAGATGAGCACCTGCCGTAAAAACTATAACTGAAAGTACTTGAACTTTTTTCTTCGCAGGAACCTGGTAGGTCTTTCACTGTTCTGGCCAAACACAATTTCATCTCCACGTGAGCCAGGGATTCAGTGTTGTGCTTGATTCTTTTCAGTACCATTGCACTAGTCAGTTGTTGGTGCAGGTCAAATAAGATTTAAATCTTGCATTAACATGATTTTAATGCAAGAGGTTCTCCGTTGAAGTATCCTTGGGGCTTCCTGTGGGGTGACACCACCGAACCTCTTGTGGTGACTCTCTCTTCTGTGCCTGACCCAGCAGCTCCTGTAAATCCATTGCCCTTTTGATGGCAGTGGGTCATCAGCAAACAGATGAGGTAGGTGCTGCCCACAGCCTTGATTGCAGCAAGCTGTGGCATTTCTTTGCCCGAGGTCAGGGTGGATGTGAGAAGTCAAGTCTCAGGAATGCTGTGGGCTCCAGGTTCCACCACCACATTCAACAGGCAGAGCCATAACGACCATGAGTGTTCAGATCTGTCATTGCTGCTCCTGTGTCTCTCCTCTGAGACAGGAAGTTTTGTACAACTGTTGAGTGTCCTGGGCCAAACCATATGTTTCTGTGGCCAAATCCTCTTGCATCATACAGGCTTCTATGTATTTTGTGTGTGCCAGCTATGGTGGCTGTAAACCTCTGCTTTCTATAAGCTGAAGCGCTATGCAGCCCTTCCTCAGCCTGCAGCCCACTCCTCACTGCTGCCTTGCTTACTCCCAGGAACTCCTTTAAAAGGACTTGCTCTATAAAAATAAAAATAAATATATCAAAGTTCAAGTCCATCCCTGTAATTTTAGGATTATCACTAACTCAAGGTTCTATCTTCCAAAACTGGAAGGACAGACCTGTGGCAACACGCTTGAATGGTATAGGAAAACAAAGATTGCTCCCTTCATTGAAGAAGCTTTAATGTCTGAATGGAGCAGTGTATTTCACATCCTAATAACTATTTACTAGTGCAGGATTCAAGGAAAGTTAGTTTCTCAGTTCTGCAGCAAGTGTTTCTATTAATTGAGGATTCATGAGGCAGACGGGTAATTTTTCTACTATCAACTAATTCACAGTCACTCTAATGAGCAAATGTTTCTCCACAGCTTCAGGTTATCTCCTTGCACACAGTGATTCACTGAAGGCCAAGTGATTTAACTTAAAACTGGTGGACTGAATTACGCTTCAGGTACCACTTCCAACCCAAAAATCTCCATGGCTGCAGCCAGGATTGTGGCTGCCCTTGGGTAACAGCCTTGCAGAGGCACAGCTCAGAGTCTGCAACCAGCAGTCCGTGAAAACAGGGCTCAGTATGGGCTTTTCATCATCAAGTTTAGGCTATGGGTTATCCTGGGTTATCCTTCATCAGTGAAGCAGACAGTTCTCCCAAATAGTTTTATTAAAGTTTATCTAACTCTGTTGGGCAATTTATGAGTGATGTTTAGTTTAAGAAAGATGTTCAATACTTCCATTATCATTATAAATGCCACAGCTACAGGGAAATGCAATATAAATAACCGATGACTTGGATGGAAAAAAAAAGATCAAAGGAGCTGTTTCCACAAGATGAGCTCCTTGGTGTCTGACGTATCTCCTGGTCTGGACTTGTTGGTAAGAATATTAAAGATTTCTCTCAATAGAAAGCTTAATTAATCTGAGTAATGAAAAGTGTTAATCCTCTCTCTAGTGTTTTCTATTGTGCAAAAATATGATGTTTCTTATGGTAACACTAAGAACTGCCCTATGCTTACTCAGAAGTAAAGAATTAACTCTTGACTGCAGGGTTTTTCTCTCACGCTCAGAATATGTTGTCCTCCTGGGTATGGACACAGGAATCTTCTTCCACAGAGAAACTTCTGAAGGGTTAGCATATGGTTTCCTGACAGGTACTTTGTCTTTGACAAACTCTGTTATTATCCTCTAACCTCTGCCTGTCCTTTCTGGCTGTCATTCAGATGATCAACTTTTTCTTTAGTGGCTTGCATAGGGAACTGTCAGCGTGTCTTGACTGTCACCTGGAGGTACAGAGTCTCAGTAAGTAGAGTATTGATACGACTTACACTTTTAAGCTTTTCCTAAAGGCAGAAATGGGACATCAAGGAGTATTATAATCTACTAAAAAACCTGTCCCAAACTTGTTTTTGAGATTCAAACGTTAGTGTATACCTGCAAAGCTCTGCTGTGACTACAATGCCATGCTTGTCATTCTGTGTAGAAGCTACTGGAAGATTTTTTTAAAATAGGTTTATCTGTGCTAGTAAAGCAGCAAAATAAAGGGAGAGAAGTTCTGGATTATTTTAAAACATTAACTGTGCTACATATGAATATATTTAAATTAAAAAGTGTTAGAAGGGGTCAAGGCCATGATCCCACTGATTTTTATGCAGTTCCAAAGTTTTTTGTGGGAGAAAATGAAATCTGTTTCTTAAATCTGTAATAAATTTCCCCGAGCTCTTATTTTGGTTTTCTTCTACAGCAGCACAGATGGCTCTTTGTCTGCTGGGTCAGACAGGCAGGCTGCAAAGAGTCATTCAAGAAATTCAACAGTCTTCTCTGATCCCAGCCTTTTACACCAACTTACAACTCACCCTAAAATACCACTAATAAAGTAAATAAGAGCTAAACTATGAACTCCATAATTAAAACCATGGAAGGTAGATCAGCAAGGATCCTGAGTGTTGCGATGCTGAGCACTCTGCTGCTTGCCCTGTGGCATGCACGTGTTCCCCAGTGCGATGCCTAGATATGCCTGCCAATCAAAGCCAAAATCCCCAGACACTGCCAGGAGAGGGGACTGTATAATACAGTAAGAGTTAAAGGCAGAGGAAAGGTCCAGGTCTTGGCACTTACCTCATAGGGCCTCATTTAGCTCACGATCCTCAGCCTTGAACCTTCTGTAATATTTAGACACCTAAGTCTGGTTTTCCTGGTTGTGAAAAGCCACAAGTAATATAGTTCCCATCTGAGAAGAATCTGTTTCCAAGTGATTAAAGCTTCTCCTCACTATATAAGGAGACTCTTCAATCAGATCTGGGTCTGTTCTACCAGATTTTGGTCTCTTCTACCAAATTTGGAGTATAGACCTGGTCTTTCATTCCCAGGCTCTGCAATGGGTTCTAATGCTTCTAATCTTTCCTACTGTAGTTATTTCACTTAGGGAAGACTGAGAAATGAATAGCAATTATTTACTGGTTGAATTCACACCAGTGCTCTAATAAATTGTATTCATAAATGGGAAGAGATTTCACAAGGAAGGTGGAGATATCCAGCGACCCAGAGGACAGCCCCTTGAATTTAAACATTCTTTGCTGAGGCAATGGAAATACGTGTGTGTCTGTGCACATCCTCCTCTCCAGGCTTGTGTGGCTCTTGTTTGGGAATACTTAGAGGCTGTGTGAGGGGGAGAACAGCTCAAGTTGCAGTGGAGAGGCTGCACTCATGGCACCAGCCTCATGGTGTGAGCATCTGCTGTGCACATTGCACTGACGATGCCATGCTGACTTTGTATGAGCCCGAGTGGGTTGTGCAGGAGCAGACTGGCCAAGTGGAAGATTTTAGTGACATTTTAATGGTGGATGTACCTCATCATCTTTGCTGCTGTGTTTGTAAAGCCACGTATAAAAGGCAAATTCTGTATCATATGACAGTACGGGTAAGGTAAAGGAATCACCAGTTGATGTAATACGGATCCTGGTTTATTACAAGTTTATTGCAATAGCTCCTTTTGTCTGGGAAACAGTTAAGGCAAAGTAGATCAGTAGTTCTGAGTCGAGTATTTCACCAGCATTCAACAACAGTTGCTGTCCTCAGAAGCATTTAAATATATCAAAAGCCCACAGAGCGCAAGCTTAGCAGATGACAAGGCTTGCTCAGACTGGAGCAGGCTAAGAAGGATGTTGACATTTGTTGCCCAGATGGTGATGCACATTGCAAGTCAAATGAGTGCTGGGAACTGCCCAGTGCACTCACCAGAGCTCAGAGCAGATGTCCCACTAGTATCTCGTAAGACCTCCTCTTACAGGGCTCTCCAGTTTGCTTCCACTGCCAAAGCCAGCCATTTGGGATTTAAAAGCTTATAGCCCAGACCCAAACTCTGCTGCACCATGAAGCTTCTACTTGTGTATGATGCTCATTGAAGCTGTCACAGGAGAGTTGCCATAATTGAGGATTTACAACATTCCATGAATTTTCCCAACTGGTTTAGGGATCCATCATTCTTCACCAGCTGTTTTATGAAGCTGGTTGGTGTACAGCTGCCATCCCTCACAGGGCAGGAGTCCCCGCTTCAGCCATGAAGCTGGTGTCAGTTCCAGTGCCCAGGATGGTGTGTGCCAGCAGCATGACCTGTGGTGCAAATCTCACCTCACAGCTGTTGTTCAGCCAGTATGGATGTGGAGGGGGGAGAAAGGCAGAAGTGGCTTAAAGTACAGAAGTAACTAACTGCAGGCAGAGCCAAGGAAGAGGTTTAATGTAAACAAAAATCCAGTCCAGCATGAATGACTGAACGTCCTGTAACATGCATTCCTAGAGAAGAAATATGTGTTTTTGTTAAATACTTGAGAAGAGAAATACCAAAGCTTATCTCCCCCCTCTGGAAACTCTACCTCTACAAACCCCAGGAAGATCACAGCATGCAGAAGATACCTTTTGAATATTTGCTATTTCTCTATTTAATCCTTAAGGACATACAACATCCTTTATTTCATAATGCTTTGATTTCTAGTATGATGAAAAAGAAAATACTACTTGAAAGCAAAATGGGATGGTTTATGCTGGGTTGCAAAGGACTTTCTTGGGTTGTTAAATTGATAGTATTCACTCAGGCAATGCCAAGCTCTTTGGTAGAAGCCCAAATTCCGCTGCTGTTCGTAAGGATATTGTGCCCTTACCTGGCACTTCTGTCAAAACAAAATCAGTGATTTCTACTCAGCTGCTGCTGTTTTATCACCGTTTCTACTCACGGTGGATCTCCTGCTTGACCGTTACGGATTTCTTGGGGGAAAGGTGCTCCCGGCCGCAGGGCGAGCTCCCGAGGCTGGGACGAGGCTCCTCGGTGCTCGGGAGGGCCCGTCCGGGGC